>NW_022991302.1:0-28287 GCF_902827175.1 Gymnodraco acuticeps | reverse complement strand
CATACTGAAGTAGTAATACTACAGATATCATACTGAAGTAGTATAACTACAGATATCATACTGAAGTAGTATAACTACAGATATCATACTGAAGTAGTATAACTACAGATATCATACTGAAGTAGTAATACTACAGATATCATACTGAAGTAGTAACACTACAGATATCATACTGAAGTAGTATAACTACAGATATCATACTGAAGTAGTATAACTACAGATATCATACTGAAGTAGTATAACTACAGATATCATACTGAAGTAGTAACACTACAGATATCATACTGAAGTAGTAATACTACAGATATCATACTGAAGTAGTATAACTACAGATATCATACTGAAGTAGTAATACTACAGATATCATACTGAAGTAGTATAACTACAGATATCATACTGAAGTAGTAATACTACAGATATCATACTGAAGTAGTAATACTACAGATATCATACTGAAGTAGTATAACTACAGATATCATACTGAAGTAGTAATACTACAGATATCATACTGAAGTAGTATAACTACAGATATGGTACTGAAGTAGTATAACTACAGATATCATACTGAAGTAGTAATACTACAGATATCATACTGAAGTAGTAATACTACAGATATCATACTGAAGTAGTAATACTACAGATATCATACTGAAGTAGTAATACTACAGATATCATACTGAAGTAGTAATACTACAGATATCATACTGAAGTAGTATAACTACAGATATCATACTGAAGTAGTAATACTACAGATATCATACTGAAGTAGTAATACTACAGATATCATACTGAAGTAGTATAACTACAGATATCATACTGAAGTAGTATAACTACAGATATCATACTGAAGTAGTAATACTACAGATATCATACTGAAGTAGTAACACTACAGATATCATACTGAAGTAGTAATACTACAGATATAATACTGAAGTAGTATAACTACAGATATCATACTGAAGTAGTAATACTACAGATATCATACTGAAGTAGTAATACTACAGATATAATACTGAAGTAGTATAACTACAGATATCATACTGAAGTAGTATAACTACAGATATCATACTGAAGTAGTAATACTACAGATATCATACTGAAGTAGTAACACTACAGATATCATACTGAAGTAGTAATACTACAGATATCATACTGAAGTAGTAATACTACAGATATAATACTGAAGTAGTATAACTACAGATATCATACTGAAGTAGTCATTTTGCCTTTATTTATACAGGTGTAAAATCTCATTGAGACACAAGGTCTAATTTTTAAGAGAGACCTGTCAGTGGTAACACCACCACACACAGTGACAGACAGACAGGACACTAAACACAGAGGCAACACTAAAATACAACATCGTAAACAAAATTAGTCATTGAAATCCATATGATATAGGCAAGGCAAGGCAAGGCAAGTTTATTTATGTAGCACCTTTCAACACAAGGCAATTCAAAGTGCTTTACAAAAAATGAAAGACATTCAGAAAATGGCATTTAAAATCAGTCATTAAAAAGAAAAGCTAATAAAATAAACATTAAAAAAAAAAGTACATGGATAAAAGTTACAGTGCAGTCTAAGATATGAATAGTTCAATTAAAAGCAGCGACTAAAAGAAAAGTCTTCAGCCTGGATTTGAAAGTAGTCAGAGTTGCAGCGGACCTGCAGGTTTCTGGGAGTTTGTTCCAGATATTTGGAGCATAATAACTGAACGCTGCTTTACCATGTTTAGTTCTGACTCTGGGGACAGAAAGCTGACCAGTCCCTGAAGACCTGAGAGATCTGGATGCTTCATCATTTAGCAGGAGGTCAGAAATGTATTTTGGGCCTAAACCATTCAGTGCTTTATAAACCAGCAGCAGTATTTAGAAATCTATTCTTTGACACACAGGAAGCCAGTGTAAAGACTTCAGAACTGGAGTGATGTGATCCACTTTCTTAGTGTCAGTGAGGACTCGAGCAGCGGCGTTCTGAATCAGCTGCAGCTTCCTAATAGATGTTTTAGTGAGACCTGTGAAGACACCATTGCAGTAGTCGAGTCTACTGAAGATAAAAGCATGGACAAGTTTATCCAGATCCTGCTGTGACATTAGTCTTTTAATCCTAGATATATTCTTTAGGTGATAGTAGGCTGATTTAGTAACTGTTTTAATGTGACTGTTGAAGCTCAGGTCAGAGTCCATGACTACACCTAGATTTCTGGCTTTATCTGTTGTTTTGAACATTGCACACTGAAGCTCAGCGCTAGCTTTTATACGTTCTGACTTGGCTCCAAAAACCATTACCTCAGTTTTATCTTTGTTTAATTGGAGAAAGTTCTGACACATCCAGTCATTGATTTGTTCAATGCACTTACTCAGTGTTTGAATTGGAGCATAGTCTCCTGGTGAAATGGTTATGGTTATGGTAAATGTGTGTGTCATCTGCATAGCTATGGTAACTTATTTAGTTGTTCTTCATTATCTGAGCCAGTGGTAGCATGTAGACGTTAAAGAGAAGAGGCCCCAAGATGGAGCCTTGAGGAACCCCACATGTCATATTTGTCAACTCAGATGTGTATTTACCTATAGAAACAAAGTTGTTTCTGTCCTTTAAGTAGGATTCAAACCAATTCAGAACTGTTTCCGAAAGAGACAGTTTCCAGTCGGTCTAGTAATATGCTGTGGTCAACAGTGTCAAACGCAGCACTGAGATCTAATAATACTAACACTGAAGTTCTGCCACTGTCTGTGTTTAAGTGGATGTCATCGAAGACCTTTACAAGAGCAGTCTCAGTGCTGTGGTTTGGACGAAAGCCTGACTGGAACACATCAAAACAGTTATTTAAATATTGAAATTACTCAACTGTTGAAAAACAACTTTTTCAATGATTTGACCTAGAAATGGGAGGTTTGATATGGGCCTGTAATTGTTCATTACTGAAGCATCTAGATTATTCTTTTTTAAGAGCGGTTTAATGACTGCAGTTTTCAGGGCCTGTGGAAAAATACCTGAGTGAAGAGATTTGTTTACTATATGAAGTAGATCTGAGGCCATGCAACGAAAAACATCTTTGAAAAATCCTGTTGGAATAATATCAAGGCAGCAGGAGGAGGACTTCAGAAGTTGAATAATGTCCTCTAGGTTTTTATCATTAATCTGATGGAATTGTGTCATGATGTCTGAATTGATGTTAAGTGGAGATAGGGACAACACATTTGCTGTACCTGATGCAGAGGCACTGACTGCTTGTCTGATGTTCTGAATGTTGTCAGTGAAAAAGGCAAAATCATTGCACGCCCTGGTGGATAGAAATTCAGAGGCTACTGACACTGGGGGGTTAGTTAGTCTGTCGACGGTAGCAAACAAGGCACGTGCGTTGTTTTTGGTAATGATGTCAGAGAAGAACGATTGTCGTGCGTTTTTCAATTCCAAATTATAAAGGCCAAGTCTCTCTTTATAGATTTCAAAGTGAACCTGGAGATTTGTTTTTCGCCACCTGCGTTCAGCTTTTCGACATTCTCTTTTTTCTGCTCTCACGCTCATGGCCTTTCTCCATGGAGATATTTTCTTCCCAGACACTTCCTTTACCTTAGTTGGAGCAATGGCATCTATAACATTTTTTATTTTTGAATTAAAATGATCTACTAGCTCATTTACTGAGATGTTAGCAGGGGCAAGTGTGGAAGAAACATTCTGAGTAAACATTTCCCTAGTATTTTCAGTTAAATATCGCTTTGTGGTTACCTCTTTTTGAACATTTTTGTGAACAGAAATAGAGCTCTCAAAGAAAACACAGGAATGGTCAGAGAGTGCAACACCAGTCACCACAACCTTAGAGATATTCAGACCCTTTGAGATAATTAAGTCCAGAGTGTGCCCCTTATTGTGCGTGGGCTCCGTCACATGCTGAGTCAGTCCATAGCTATCAAGAACACAAAACAGTTCTTTAGCCCCTCTGTCCTGGGGGTTGTCAACATGGATGTTAAAATCACCAACAATGACTAGACGGTCAAAGTCAATACACACTAGAGACAGCAGTTCAGTAAAGTCATCAAAAAAGCTTGCACAGTATTTGGGTGGTCTATAGATATTTAGGAACAGAGCTCGAGAGGAGCATTTCAGCCGAAGGGCCACATATTCAAAAGAAGCAAAGTTCCTATAAGATGTCTTCCTGCATTGAAGGGAATCATTGAACAGAATAGCAACTCCACCCCCTTTCTTATGCATTCTTTCCTGACTCATAAAACTAAAGTTGGGAGGGGTTGATTCGATAAGAACAGCTGCACTGTTATTCTGTTCAATCCAAGTTTCTGTTAAAAACATAAAATCGAGATTGTGCTCAGTGATAAAATCATTGATTACAATTGTTTTTCCTGCCAAAGACCTGACATTTAATAAAGCTAGTTTAAGTTCGTTAAACACACTATCAGTAAGATTTTTTGTGACAAGCTGTTGCTGACATGGAATCACTGCTAAATTAGATACACTCACACAAACGTTTGAGCGCTTCCTGTATCTAAGATGATTCACCGCTCTTAATCTATTACCTATCAACACAGATATCGGCAAAGCTACAGGCAGGCAGGGCCCCGGCATGTCCTGGAAAGAGTTGAGAGTGCCATACGCCCTTGAGCCTGGACCCAGCAGATATCAGTTTGCAGCGTTTTGTCCACACACATCCCTATCAGGCTTTGAAGGGGAGGGAGGACCCACCACCCTGCTCCTCTCATCATAGGAGGGCAGGGTGAGGGCTACACTGTAGAAAGGGGGGTTTGGAAATCTGCTTCCATCTTCCTTGTATTGTTGTGGTTTGGATGATTGTGGTAGGCATGGTGATGAAGCCGGGGGAGATGGTGCGCATCTCTGCTTCGGTGATTTTGGTGGGCGTCGTTGAGGGGCGGGGGTAAAGGACATGCTGCCAACCCTGCGTATCGCCTTCATGCGGTCATCGAACTCCAGGGGGGTGGGCAAGAGTGAGAGGGTGAGCGGAGAGTAGAGAGAGCTGGGGGATGAATGAAGAGTATCCTCAAAGGCGTTGACAGGGAGGGTGACGGGCAGTGGAGACTCCTCCATGTGTCTCATAGGTCTCCCATAATCAGAACATTCCTCAGGCGGGTGCAGTGATAATTCTTCAGGGTTTTCTGAGCGATGTGTTGTGTGTTTCTCCTGTTTTGATTCCTCTTGCCGCTTGTCCTTGGCAGAGGGAACAGATTGATAACGCAGGCAGTTGAATATGTTAGAGATAAACAATTTCACTCCTGACTTGTTCAGGCAAACTCCATTTGCCTTGAAAAGATGTCTGCGATCCCAGAAAAAGTTAAAGTTGTCAATAAAATGAACAGAATGGTCAGTACAGGCCGTTGAAAGCCAGGTGTTCAGTGCAAACAATCTGCTGAATCTCTCCACTCCTCTTCTGACTGGCGGTAGAGGGCCACTGATGAACATCTCTGCATTTAGAGAGCTGGCAGTTTCCAACAGACATGTCAAGTCTTCTTTCAGCACTTCTGACTCTAGGTTTCACAACATCATTTGTTCCAATGTGTAGTACCACATTCTTCACAGTCGGAAGTCAGAGACTACATCCTTGGGAAAACAGAGTACTTTGGTGTTGTTCTTACTACACAGACCTTTTACATCTCTTACAGCAGAGTCACCCACAATCAGAGTTTCAGGCCCAGTCGTTAGCTTTCCATCTAGCCTTTTACTTTTGGAGTAGCTATTGGTCCTTACCCTGCTGTGTGAAGAGGACAGGTTATCCGGGTCATCAGAAAGAGATCTCCGGCTCTCGGTCAGCGGAGCGTATCTGTTCTGGATTGGCACACTTGGTGGTTTAGGAGGATTGTTTGTAATTATCCCTTCAGCAGCTGTCCACTGCTGTTTCCTAGTATGAATAGGGGTTGAAGAGGCGCTCTTCCTGGGTGATAACAACGCAGGCCAGCCGGTCGCATCACAGATTTCGGAGCTCTGGGCTCTGCCTGTTATCCGTCCTCCCAAATCCCATGGAAATGATTTACTCTTAGGCTTTGCACCCAGAGAGTTCCAGGGAGGACTACCACTTGTAGATTTATTACCCGGTACACAGCCCTCCTGTTCCTTGGAATCCTTGTAGCTGCTAACTAGCTTGGAGTTAGCATGCCTTTGTCCATTATTTTGCAACACTGGTAAAGTCGTGTCATTCCCATGACATAGTCCATTCACTTCCACGTTAACTTCCAACCGTTGCATTTTCATTTCCAACACAGCCATCTTCTGTAGAAGTTTGTGGAAGTCATCTGTAGAGAACGGAGGCATTTTGCTACCAACTAGCTTAAGCTAAATAGCAGTAGCCTACCAGGCTTTAGCTGTTGCTAGGCCACGCTATTGTAAGACTGACGTCGTCGTAAAAATGTTGAAATATGGCTGAAACCCTCCGTCTATTTACGAAGATGAACTGTCCCAGTGATAAGTTAATGTCCAGGAGCCGCTGCTCGAAGTTTTCAGAGAATAAGAAAATCAGCATAAAAAGTAAGCAGAGGCAGGAGCAAGCAGAAAAGCGTCTGCACTGTAAGAAAGATAAGCATAGAAAAACCGGGTTATAGATTACAAATACTCTGTCACAAGAATTTCAAGTTAAAGTCCTGGATTTAGAACTTAAAGCTCTCGTAATTATTACTTTCTTATTCACGTTTTGTGATTTTTTTTTATTCTAACTTTCTCCATATTTCAAATTTTTACTCAGCATTTTGACTTTTTTCATAGAAGTCTTTTTTGTTGCAGTTTATTTTGACTTTTGTAGTTCAGAGAAAAAGTCTGAATTTCGACTTTTTCTCAGCATACCGGATTTAGCAAATGTTTTTTTGGGAGTTTGGGAAAAAAAGTCTGAATTTTGAGTTTTCTGAGTGAAGGCTTATTTGAATTTTCAGAAGCCAGAAGTCAGAATTCTGCAAAATCTCAGACTTTTCAGACCAGATGTGAAGGTTTTGAGGTTTGAGAAAAAAGTAGAATTTTATATTTGTGTACTATTTCACGCTTTTTTACGTTACTATTTCAGCAGAATTCTGCTGAAGTCAGAATGTTTACTTTTGTCCAAATTCACTTTCTAACCGAAACTGAAGGTTTTTTTTGTTCTCAGAATTAATTTTTTTCTGAAGATTCTGAATTTGAAGATTTTCTGACCAGATGTGAATGTTTTTTAGAGGTTTGAGAAAAAGGGGAGACACAGGGAGGATGTGGCTCAGTGGATAGTGTGCTTTGTAACATGGGAGCGCTGGTTCAATCCCTCACTTCAGCCCAAACTGCTCCTTTCGGAATTCTCCACAGAATTGATGTCACTTTGGGGAAAAGAGTCTAACAGATAATGTAATTATAGCCTAGATGTAAAAATGCTTTATGCTAAAAAAGGAAGCAAATAAAGTTAAATTCAATTCATGCATATTGTGCATTTATCAATGTAATGACTTGTATTAATGTACATATGACCTATTGTCGAGCCGCTTAGGAACCAAGTAAAAAATGATGTGAATACATTGCGAGTGTTACCACATTTATTTGATCTGGGTACAAATAATCATCTAGTGATATTCTCAATCATTTGAATCGTCTTGACAATGTGCGTATCAAACATGTTTCTGTAAATCCCTCAACTTTCATGATGCAATCTGCATTATGCTTACTGCTAACCAGAGATGGGGTCGTTACTCAAAAAAAGTAATATATTACATATTACTCCTTACGTAAAAAAAAGTAATACATTACTTTACTTCGTTACTCTCTAAATAATTCTAATGTAACTCGTTACTCCTTACATACTTTTGCGTTACTCAGCAACAGCCTAGCCAAAACAAAAAACGTAGGCCTACATGTGCACACATATAACGATTACTATTGCAATAAGGAAGACATAACACAAGTTAATAACGGTGAAAAGTATAGTTTCTGCTGCATGTTCGGAGTCGGCACTCACTCAACATCATCACTGTGGGTTCGGGGGTCTTTATCAATCAATCAATGTTTATTTATATAGCCCAATATCACAAATGTTACATTTGTCTCAGTGGTCTTCACAGTGTGTACAGAATATCAGTATGACAAAACGACACCCTCTGTCCTTAGACCCTCTGTCCTTAGACCCTCTGTCCTTAGACCCTCACATCGTACAAGGAAAAACTTCCAGAGAAAACCCACAGTTTAAAGGGAACATGGGAGAAACCTCAGGGAGAGCAACAGAGGAGGGATCCCTCTCCCAGGACGGACAGACGTGCAATAGATGCCGTGTGTAAATTGAAAAGATAATACATTTGCAACATAGGTAGTCCAAATGTTTGGAAATGCATGTGTGTATAATAGGAAGATGAATCCACGAGGATATTTGTTTGTTTGTAGCCTTTATTTAACCAGGTGAAAGCCCCTTGAGATCAAAAGATCTCTTTTTCAAGGGTGACCTGCAGGACATTAGTTACACATGTAACATAAAAATATCCATCCAGGACCTATGATCCAGGACCACAGCCACGACTCAAGATCCAGGGCTCGCGATGCAGGACACAGGAGCGCAGGATCATCCATGACTCCGGATCCCGGCGTATATAGACACCAAAAAGAAAGACATTTGGGGAAGCTGGGTTAATGGGAACATGAGAGTACACAGGTATAGACAGAGAGAAGGAAGAAGTAAGATATCCCCCGACAAACTAAGCCTATATCAGCAAAACTAGGGGCTGAATCTAATCAGCCCTAACTATAAGCTTTATCAAAAAGGAAGGTCTTAAGCGCACTCTTAAAAACGGATAGGGTGTCTGCCGCCCGAACACAAACTGGAATCTGATTCCACAAATGTGGAGCTTGATAAGAAAAGGCTCTGGCTCCCATTGTACTTTTAGAGACTCTAGGAACAACCAACAACCCTGCATTCTTGGAACGCAATGCCCTAGTAGGACAGTAGGGTATAATGAGTTCTTTAAGGTAAGATGGCGCCTGCCCATTAAGGGCTTTGTAGGCGAGAAGAAGAATTTTAAATTCTATCCTGTGTTCTATAGGGAGCCAGTGTAAGGCAGCCAGAACAGGTGTAATGTGGTCCCTTTTCCTAACTCTGGTTAGTACACGAGCCGCAGCATTTTGAATCAGCTGAAGCGACTTGACTGACTTCTTGGTACACCCTGATAATAAGGAGTTACAATAATCCAGCCTTGAAGTAACAAATGCATGGACTAGTTTCTCTGCATCGTTTTGAGGCAAGATATGCCTGATTTTTGCAATGTTACGTAGATGGAAGTAGGCGGTCCTTGAAATTGATTTTATGTGGGCGTTAAAGGATAAATCCTGATCAAATATAACACCAAGATTCCTTACAGTCTCACTGGAGGCCAAATTAATGCCATCCATAGTTAGTATATCTTTAGATAATTTGTTCCGTAGATCCTTCGGGCCAAGTACAATAACTTTAGCTACTAGCTTGGTGTTAGCATGTTGCCTCTGCAGGTGCTTGGAGAGGATTGATGTTGTTGTGTTTGCAGCAGAGCACCTTACCGTCACATTCCTGTCCTTTCTTCTTACAAATTAAAAATAATGGGCATACCTCCAACCCTCGAAAGTTATAGCTGTTGTCTCAGTCTGCAGCTCAACCCCTGTGACAGCTGCATGTGGACAAGTCGCGCAGATGTTACGCAAATATAAACCTGCGGTGGAAATCACTCTACACAGCAAATGTGCCAGTTATATTTTCAGTGTTAGTGTTAATCAGCAGGGTTCAGTGTTATTTTAACACTTCATTTAGTCAGAGTTTTTTCCTGAAAGTGTTGGTGTCAATTGTGGTCGTTGCGAGGATTCTCACACGCCGAGTGTTGAATTGACCACACCCCTCAATTTCCGGCAAAGGAGCGCCATCCAAGACCTTCGACAGCCATTTTTCTAACCTAAGTGGAAAGTTTCACTCGATTACAATTAATGTTTTGCGGTTGATGTAAGCATGAATAATGTCTGTAAATGTTAATTATTTTACTTAATATATCTTGTATCTGTGACTTTTTAATCTAATTTGAAATAGTTGTTATGTCGAATTTGACCATTGCAACTATACTGATGAGTAAACTTGAATTACAGGAGAGCAGACCTAAATTCGACACGAACAGGAGGCGCATTAGGGGACAGAGGTGAGTTGTTTTTACGTCATGCGAAAAGGAGAAGTTAAATAAATGGTATCTTGAAACTGGTATCTTGTTAAAATGGAAGGTTGTGGATTATGGCGTATGAGTCGGCGTCGACCGTAGCATTATTAGCTTGCAATTAGCAACCACCCGACCGCAACCTCCTACTGAAGCAGAGAACGAACGCGAGTGAACACTGCGGCGCTCTCCTGTGTGTGTGACGGGGGAGGGAAACGAATGTGGACTATTGTAAGCTTTATTTCTCTAAGCTATTAACTTTATAACACTGCTTTGTCACATGTTCACCTATTTCCCCCGCTGTCCCGGAGATTGCGGACCGAAGTCAGCCGCTTTGTATTATGGGGCGTGTCCGACATGTTGGAAGCTAGAGTTATAAGGCGCTTTCACACCAAGTACTTTGCCGTAGGCCTACTTAGTTCATCAGAACTCTTTAGGTCTGGTGAACTAAAGAGCCGATCACGTTCACACCGGAGTACTTTTCCCTGAGGGAGGATTAGGCAAATGAAGCCGCTGACGTCACTTCTTCTTCTTCTGCTTTGGGTTTACTGGCAGGCTGCAAACCACTTCACGGCGCAAACTGCCACCCGAAGTCCCCGGCCGGAAGTCCCTGGAGTTAGGGAAGGCTTCAGTAAAAGCTGCTGGGACTCCCAGCAGCTTCTATAAGTTAGCTGTTGCCATAACTTATAGGCATTACCTGTGTTCGAGTCCGAGTCCAAGTCCGAGTCACCCAAGAAGAGACCGAGTCGAGTCCGAGTCACAAGTCTTCATGTATTAATCTTCGTGGATATATGTGTTGAAATGTAGCTGCTCCTCTACATTGCTTTCATCCCGTCATGTTATACTAATCTGTCTGTTGAACTGCTGTGAAGCCAGTTTAGCTACAATTCTTGTAATAGGTGCTATACAAATATAAAGCTTATTACTAATATTCATATTATTATATATAAATAAACTATATTTAAAATGAGTTACCTTTTAGAGAAGTGATTATATTTGTATGCCAATATTTTCCTATGGTAAAGTTTTCGTTTTGCACTTTTATTTTGATAGTAATAAGATCAGGACACTTATTTTGAAGGAACTTTAACAGTTAAATCGGTTTACTGATAAAGATTGAGCCCCAGAAAGCACATGGCTACTTAGCATGCAAAATGACGTCATTCTGCATGTTAAGTAGCCATGTGCTTTCGTGTTAGCGGTGATGGCGAAGTTGATAGGGACTTGGCTTGGCAACTGGAAGGTCACCAGCAGTGGCGGATTTAGGATTGTAGGAGATCCGGGGCTTAGCCCAGGAGTTGTTGGGGGGGGTGCAGGGGTAAAGTGCTATTTTTTTTACAAGTGGGGGGTGGAGCGAACATCCTTTAGGGGGGTCGTCGCCTTCTCTATGGGGGTCCGGGGGCATGCTCCCCCAGGAAGATTTTTTTTTAAATATGGAAGTTAAAAGCATCAATCTGGTGCACTTTGAGAGCAACATTAACCCTACCTTAATAATACCTTAAAGCGGACATATCATGCTATATTTGAACCATATATTGTAGGGCCATACCTATATAAAGTATATAAATAGTTTTTTTTCCAAAATACCAAACAGATCCTGCATTTTAGCCATGCCTCATTTCGCTCTATTTGCTCTTTCCAGCCCTGTTTTTGCAGGGGGCTGATTCTGTGAGCTGCACCACGCCCCCCTGCAGGAGAGGGGAGCGTGCTCTGAGATCAGCTGCTGAGCTGCAGCAGGGAGAAGAGGGGGAGAAAAAGAGATCTCCGTCCTCCGTGTTTTATTCTTATATGATTATATAGAGTCATTATTCATTTGTTTTAAAGCTCAATAAATAACAAAGAAGACCTTTGACCGGCACTTTTCTCATTTTGTCCGGAAGATTTAAACTTTAACGGACATGTTGACCGGCGGAAAAAAATCTAACTGAAACTCTGCTGCACGGCCCCCTCGTTCCTTGGAAGAGGCGGAGAGGTGGGTGTTTGTCATCTGCTGGTGGACTACCGGAGAGAATTACAGCGAGGGAGGGATTGCATTGAATTACAGCAGCAGGAGCAAACGCTTGCCTCAGGGAGGGAGTAAAAGAGCCACAGCGGAGAATAAACAGAAGGGCAACCATGTGCGAGAAGTCTTCTTTGCTGCTTTTGTGGCAGACTACAGCGCCACTTACAGGCCTGGCATATGTACAGCGTCTCCAGCGCTTTCGAGCGGCAATGGCCGGCCGTGGCCCAACCCCACATTCCCCTGATAGGTGGAGAATTGACCACTAAGCGGAGCACCACTTCTGTGACGTAGAAAATAATTCAAATCTGGATCAGCCTGTATCAGATCCGTTGCAGCCCCGTTTTTAGAGATTTGGGTATGGAGGAAAAGAGAGAGGGTTGTGTTTTCTGACACTTGGTGAGTAATATGTAATATGTAATATATTACTTTTTTTTAGTAACGACCCCATCTCTGCCTGTCAGTTCCGTTGCCTGTCAGTTCCGTTGCTATGGTTCCGTTGTTATGTGTACTGAAACGAGAGCCGGTATAATTCCACGCGCGAAAACAAAATAAAAATTGGAATACGTTATTTTAGTGTCTTAAAAGTAGACTGAGGTATGAAGGGTTAACGTTACATCTTAGAATAATTTTTAGTCATGTTCTGTATACATACTAACATATAAGGGTATTGACTTAGTGTGGTTTATCTTTTTGTCGCTGCTTTTAATTGAAACTGAGCTGTTGTGTTCATCAGTAAAGTGGAACTTCTGTGTGAACTATTCATATCTTAAACTGCACTGTAACTTTTTATTCATGTACTTTTTCTTCATGTATTTTTTCTTTTAATGTTTATTTTATTATCTTTTACTGTTTTTAAATGCCTTTGTCTGAATGTCTTTCATTTTTGTAAAGCACCTTGAATTGCCTTGTGTTGAAAGGTGCTATATAAATAAACTTGCCTTGCCTTGCCTTGGTTACTCCATGTTTACTAGCTATAAGATTAACGTTACAGTACATCACTCTTTTTCACTTCTTACTCAGTCAGCCAGAGTGCAGATATCACCATTAGATTCACAAACCTGAAACATCATCCATTTCTTGACTGCTGGTGATGACATTGTTGTCAGCTGCTGCTACTGCTGCTACTGCTGCTGCTGCTGCTGCTGCTGCTGCTGCTGCTGCTGCTGCTGCTGCTGCTGCTGCTGCTGCTGCTGCTGCTGCTGCTGCTGCTGCTGCTGCTGCTGCTGCTGCTGCTGCTGCTGCTGCTGCTGCTGCTGCTGCTGCTGCTACTGCTGCTACTGCAGCTTGTGGCGCCTGCTTCGATGAAAATAACTTTCTAATATCCATAACTTTATAGCTTAAAACTCGTCAGGTACTAGGAGGGATCACTTCTTCTTCAGGGCAGGGAAGGCTACGCAGTACGCAGGCTAATGTCCCGCAGCGGCTGCCTCTCTGGTGGACTCCGGTACTGCACATTACTCCCGAGACATTTAAAAAAAAAAAGAAAAAAAAAAGTGAAACATCCGGGGTTTTTCAGAAAACATCCGGGGCTTGAGCTCAAGTAGCCACCCCCTAGCGCCGCCACTGGTCACCAGTTCAAGTCCCGGCAAGACCAAGTGCTACCGAGGTGTCCCTGAGCAAGGCACCGTTCCCCACACTGCTCCCCGGCGCCGTTCAAAATGGCAGCACACTGCTCCTAACACTAGGATGGGTCGAATGCAGAGAAACAATTTCCCCACGAGGGATTAATAAAAGTCCATCTTAATCATCTTAATCTTAATCTTATCGGCTGAATCTTTATTTATTGATTAGATCACGTTACTCTGATGATAGTGTTCAACACAGCCTATATGTCTGAACTCGATCCTTAGAGTAATGTGTTACGGAGCCTTCTCTTCAATATTGTTTCCACATAAAGAGCATTTTGATCTTTCCCAATGTGGAAGCAGAATGTGTGAAAGCATACAGCACGATGCGGGGGGTGTCTCTAGACATCTCTAGACTGGAACAGCGGGGCCCAGTCCGTGAACTCGCCTCTCAGGTGCACGCGCCAGGATAGAGGACATCAGACTCCAGAGAAAAGTTGCTCGAGTCCGAATCATCGTGGGGAGGAAAATTCACGAGTCCGAGTCTAAGTCATCGTGCGTGAGAATTCACGAGTCCAAGTCCGAGTCGCGTCAATCAGTGCGCGAGTCCGAGTCGAGTCACGAGTCCCGAAAATCGGCACTCGAGTCGACTCGAGTCCGAGTCCAGGACTCGAGTACTCCATCTCTGCAAGAGTGTGAGCAAATGGGTCTGGGTACCATAAGTAGAAGATTTCTACAATTACTCTGAATTCTTACAAGGAGGTAATTAAAGTGTCTTGCGTCATAGCTGCTTTCAAGAGTTTCAGAAATCAAAGCTATGGTTCTTTAAGATTGCTGATTCTTTTATACAATATTCAATTAATGCGATATGGAAATCAACTTCTGGGGAGACTCAGGTCCATCTATTATCAATCATTATTCTAAAAACACAACAGATAAAGCATCAATGATCTGTGAAGAATAGGCTCAAACATGAGATAATATTGGTAAAGTCATTCAAGTAATTGAAATTGTGTTCATTATTTGTCTGTAGTGTGGGACTGTGAGGTGGCTGCCATCCTTCTGCTTCTTCACCTGTTGCCTCCAACATCCAAGGGCAAGAAGTCACGAGTCAAGATTAGTGCAAAGGATGCTGCTGGCCGCCTGGTGAAGTTCTTAAGGGTATGTCCTTCGAAACGTTTTTAATGTATATTTCCATTTAGAAATCCTCAGATATTTGATTGTAAAGATCTGATAGTAATTTTGTCGGCTGTGCATGGTGATGAAAAGCTGGTTCGAGGGCCCCCCAGTGAATGTTTGCCTAGGGGGTATTCAACTCAAATTCAACGAGGTCCAGTTAGAGAACATTTCCCCATACAAAGGTCCGGAACATCAACATGTCTAAGTTGCTTTATGAATTAATGTGATATTGAAGTAGCTGTAGCTTTATCAACGTCTGCATGTCATCAACAACTGACTGCCAATCAAATAAAGAAAGTACAATTCATAAACAACAATATTTATTGTCAATGAACTACACAGATATACAGTAAATACTGTGGATATGTGTAATGTTCCTCTCGGGCTGCATTTAAAAATAAAATAGAGAAAATAAATAAAATAGCTTTTGAAAATGTGTGCACACACCAACACTAGAGATCAAAGACAAATACAGAATTAGATGGGACATGGATACAATTAAATATTTAGGGGTTAACATCACAAAAGGGTTAGACAAATTATACAATGCAAATTATACGCAGATCAATCAGAATATCAAGAGGGATTTCTGTAGGTGGACAATACAGACCTTAGACCTTAGTTCAAGGATTGAAATAGTTAAAATGAATATACTTCCTAGGCTACTGTACCTTTACCAATCACTACCTATATCTATTCCACAAAGTCAATTTATGGAATGGGATAAATGGATTTCAAGGTTTATTTGGGGGGGGGAAAGGCCCAGGATTAGGCACTGCAGCTACCCAAAGGGAGAGGAGGATTGGCAGTGCCGAGTTTCCAGGATTATTATTATGCAGCACAAATCAGAACAGTGGCATGCTGGTGTAATATGGAATACGTAGCTAAATGGAAGGACATCGAAACAAATGGGGAAAACAACCAGATTCAAAAACTACTCGGGGATAAAGAATTATTCAGGACACAGGAAAACGTATTCGACAAAATTCACTTTAAACACTTGGAACACGGTAATAAAGAGATACAAAATAGGAAAACAGACAAAGATTTTGAGATGGATAACAAATGATAATAAATTCCAGCCGGGAAAAGAAGATGCAGGTTTTAAGCGATGGGCCCGAGGGGGCATCACAGCAATATGTAGGATGGTGGAAAAAGGGGACATGCAGAGTTTTCAATATCTAAGAGATAAGTTCGATCTGGAAAGGGGTGACCATTTTAGATACTTACAGGTGAGAGACTATTATATAAAAGAAATACAAATGGATAAAAACACTAAACAAAAAGGGGTAATTAAGGTCATGATTGAAGCGAAGGAAAGAAAGGCAGGGTGATTTCAGCTCTATATCAAGCTCTGTTGGAGAGTAGGGGGAATTCAACTCTATATATAAAAGAAAAGTGGGAGAAAGAACTCGGGATTGATATGACAGAGGAAGAATGGTATAATGTATGTAGAGTGCAGCACTCAACTACTGGGTCAAGGGTATGGAGGGAATTTGGCTGGAAAAACATAATCAGATACTTCATAACCCCAAAGATAAAAGGCAGGTATGCCCCGGAACAGAACGCATGTTGGAGGCAATGCGGCGAGGTGGGGGCAGACCACACACACATTTTTTTTAAATGCCAAAAGATGAAGGGATACTGGGAGGAAGTGTGGGGAGTATTGAAGGGGATCTTAGGTTATGAGGTTCCTAAGACCGGCCTGATGTTATACTTGGGGAATCTGGTAAAACACACAGGGTGGGGACAGATACCTGATTAAGGTGCTGCTGGCTGCCAGCAAGAAAACAATTACCAGAGCATGGTACAAAGCAGATCCACCTACAAAGGAGCAATGGCTGGGAGTAGTACAGGAAATATTTGATATGGAGAGATTCACACACATATTGAGGGTCCAGGAAGGGACATTTGAGTCCAAATGGGAAAAATGGGTTGAATATAAAAGAAAAATGAACGACACCACAAATTGAGAGTTGGAACCAGACCATGATGTTGCATTAAAATAGGATAGAAAGCTTCCATGTCACTGTTTGCTTGTTTTTATTATTATTTGTATTTTCTTTTTTCTTCTTCAATGGGTCTCTAATTCAAGTGTATACTGAACTATATGTGGTTTTGTATGTTTATAAAAATGTCAATACAAATGTAAGGGAAAAAAAAGAAAAAAAAAGAAAAGAAAATGTGTGCATCTTAAAAGTGCTTAATTTTAGATAAATAAAGTGTAGCAGCAGCTTGAGTTTCCTTTTTCTTTGTTAACCTTTTCACATCATGACTTAAGAGTTTCAGACGACTATAGAACATATCAGTCTTTACACATCATGACTCAACAGTTTCAGACGACTATAGAACATATCAGTCTTTACACATCATGACTCAACAGTTTCAGACGACTATAGAACATATCAGTCTTTACACATCATGACTCAACAGTTTCAGACGACTATAGAACATATCAGTCTTTACACGTCATGACTCAACAGTTTCAGACGACTATAGAACATATCAGTCTTTACACATTACATTACATTACATTACATTGCATTTAGCTGACGCTTTTGTCCAAAGCGACTTACAATAAGTACATTCGACCAGGAAGACACAACCTTGAAGAAAACAGAATCATATAAGTACATCAGGTTTCATAGAGCCAAACATTTCAAGTGCTACTCAACTGGCTTTAGGTAATCCAGTCCTTTATTGGTATAAAAGTGCTTCGTTAATCGTTCTAACGCTCGAAGTGGAGTCGAAAGAGATGAGTTTTCAGTTTGCGCCGGAAGATGTGCAAGCTATCTGCCGTCCTGATGTCAATGGGGAGCTCATTCCACCATCTTGGAGCCAGGATAGCAAACCCACGTGTTTTCGCCGATGGGAACTTGGGTCCCCCTCGCAGCGAGGGCGCAACGAGTCGTTTGGCTGATGCAGAGCGTAGTGCACGCGCTGGGGTGTACGGTTTAACCATGTCCTGGATGTAGGAAGGGCCAGATCCATTCGCAGCACGGTAAGCAAGTACCAGTGTCTTGAAGTGGATTCTAGCAGTTACCGGAAGCCAGTGAAGGGAGCGGAGGAGCGGAGTGGTGTGGGAGAATTTAGGAAGGTTGAAAACCAGACGAGCCGCTGCATTCTGGATGAGCTGCAGAGGTCGGATGGCACATGCAGGTAGACCAGCCAGGAGGGAGTTGCAGTAGTCTAGGCGTGAGATGACGAGAGCCTGGACCAGAACCTGAGTCGCTTTCTGAGTCAGCTGGGGACGTATCTTCCTGATGTTGTAAAGCGTGTATCTGCAGCAGCGGGTTGTAGCAGCGATGTTTGCAGTGAAGGACAGGTTGTTATCTAGGGTCACACCCAGATTCCTTGCAGTCTGAGTCGGGGAAACAACTGAGGTGCCGATGTTGGGTAAGAAAAACCATGCGGGCTAATGACTGATCCGAGCGAGTTTGTGTACAAGGAGAAGAGGAGGGGACCAAGAACAGAGCCCTGAGGGACCCCCGTAGTTAATTGACAAGGGTCGGACTCAGACCCTCTCCAAGTCACCCTGTAGGTACGGTCTTTCAGGTATGAGGTGAGGAGGGAAAGTGCAGAGCCTGAAACTCCAAGTTCTTGAGAGTGCGAAGGAGGATCTGATGATTCACCGTGTCGAATGCAGCAGACAGGTCCAACAGGATGATGACAGAGGAGAGGGATGCAGTTTTGGCAGTGTGAAGTTCCTCCGTGACAGCAATGAGAGCAGTTTCTGTGGAGTGACCTGCCTTGAAACCAGACTGGTGCGGATCCAGAAGGTTGTTCTGATTGAGATAACAGGAGAGTTGTTTAAAGACAGCGCGTTCAAGTGATTTAGACAGGAACGGGAGGAGAGAGACAGGCCTGTAGTTTATAACATCAGACGGGTTGAGAGTGGGTTTCTTTAGGAGAGGGTTTACTCTTGCCTCCTTTAGACTGTTTGGAAAGTGACCAGAAGTTAGAGAAGTGTTGATGAAATGGGTGAGAAACAGTAGAATATCAGGAGCGATAGTCTGAAGGAGGTTTGAAGGGATAGGGTCCAGAGGACAGGTGGTAGGGCGGGCAGAGGTAATGAGGGTAAGAACCTCACTTGGAGAGAGAGGGGAAAAGGAGGTTAGTGTGTTGGTGGAAGGAAGGTCTGGTGACCCAGCGGTGAGTAAAGGTGAGTCAGAGTAAGAAGAGCGAATATCATTAACCTTTTTTTCAAAGTGGGTAACAAAGTCGCTTGACAGAAGTGAGGAGGGGGAAGGAGCTTTTGGAGGGTCCAAGAGGGTGGAGAAGATGGAAAATAGTTTTTTAGGATTGGAATAGGAAGATTGGATCTTATCTTGAAAGAAAGTGCTTTTTGCCTGAGAGATCGAAGCAGAGAAAGAGGAGAGGAGAGCTTGATAGGTTAGGAGGTCGTCACGGTGTTTGGATTTCCACCATTTCCGCTCTGCTGCCCTAAGGACGGTTCTATTAGCACGCAGTGCATCATTTAGCCAGGGAGCCGGAGGGGACTGACGAGCCTGCCGAGATGTCAGAGGACAGAGCGAGTCCAGAGTGGATGAGAGAGTAGAGAGGAGAGTTTCTGCAGCAGAGTTTGGAGGCAGTAGTTGGAACGAATCAGAGGAAGGGAGGGCTGAGAGCACCGACGAGGCAAAGGTAGAGGGAGAGAGGGAGCGAAGGTTACGGCGGACAAGTGTAGGATGGGAAGAGATTAGTTTGTTATGTTTGGAAAGGGATAGAGAGAATGAAATGAAGAAGTGATCGGATGTGTGGAGCGGGTTTACAGAGAGGTTAGAAGTAGCGCAGTTCCTTGAGAATATGAGATCAAGGACATTGCCAGCTTTATGAGTCGGTGGGGACGGAGAGAGTGAGAAAGCAAAGGCGGTTAACAGAGATGTTAGTTCGTCTATCTTCCCCATCTGGAGGTTGAAGTCTCCGAGAAGTACAGCGGGAGGGCCAGTTTCAGGGATGAGTGAGAGGAGATGATCTAATTCCTCCAAGAAGTCCCCCAAGGCGCCCGGTGGACGGTAGAGAACAACAATGGTTAACTGTATAGGATGGGTTACTGTGACGGCATGGAACTCAAAGGTGGAAGGAGTAAAGTTAGGTAGCTTGAAGAGGGAAAAGCTCCATTTGGGAGAGAGCAGGAGACCAGTGCCACCTCCTCTGCCAGTGGGTCTGGGTGTATGGGAGAAGGAATATGCAGTGGAGAGAGCTGCTGGGGTGGATGTGTTGGATGGAGTAATCCAGGTCTCAGTGAGAGCAAGGAAATCCAGAGACTGCAGGGAGGTGTAGCCAGAGATGAAGTCAGCCTTAGGAACAGCTGACTGGCAGTTCCACAGGCCACCTGAAACTAGATGTTGGATCTCAGTGGAGCACGTGGGATAGACGAGAGCAGGCCGGTTATATCGATTAGGAGATACACGGGGCCAGTGATAATTGCGAGAAGACACATGAACAGGAATGGAGAAAATACACATGATTGTAGCATGAGGGGCTAAACAACAAAAGTAAAAATTAAAAACGCCAACGATACTTAGCTCAATCAAAGTAGGATTTGCCTCCTCTTTGCCTCCCTCGTGACTCCCGTAGGACTCTAATGTCTTTGTCAGTCTTAGCCTGTCTGCTGAAGCTGCCGCTCCAGGAAAGAGCTACCCGAAATGGACGCCTGATTGCTCAGTTCTCACAGCTGAAGTTAATTAGTTAACTATCTACAGCTGATGGGCGACAATAGACTGGCCCTGCCTATGTTAATAATGCAGGCTTGAGTGCTGAGAGCTGTAAAGCAGGTTTCGCCTGAGCAGATCTGAGATTTAAAATCTCTCAAAAGCGATTTAGCCGTTTTAGCTACAGTAACAATTATACAGAGTCGAATAAATGAAACCGAGAAGTCTAATTAAACAAGAACATAACTTACAGTGGTTGCTGCGTCAATAGGTAATGTTGTCACCGGGTCCAGATGCACACTGAGTTCATCAGTTGACACACATCATGACTCAACAGTTTCAGACGACTATAGAACATATCAGTCTTTACACATCATGACTCAACAGTTTCAGACGACTATAGAACATATCAGTCTTTACACATCATGACTCAACAGTTTCAGACGACTATAGAACATATCAGTCTTTACACGTCATGACTCAACAGTTTCAGACGACTATAGAACATATCACTCTTTACACATCATGACTCAACAGTTTCAGACGACTATAGAACATATCAGTCTTTACACATCATGACTCAACAGTTTCAGACGACTATAGAACATATCAGTCTTTACACATCATGACTCAACAGTTTCAGACGACTATAGAACATATCAGTCTTTACACATCATGACTCAACAGTTTCAGACGACTATAGAACATATCAGTCTTTACACGTCATGACTCAACAGTTTCAGACGACTATAGAACATATCAGTCTTTACACATCATGACTCAACAGTTTCAGACGACTATAGAACATATCAGTCTTTACACGTCATGACTCAACAGTTTCAGACGACTATAGAACATATCAGTCTTTACACGTCATGACTCAACAGTTTCAGACGACTATAGAACATATCAGTCTTTACACATCATGACTCAACAGTTTCAGACGACTATAGAACATATCAGTCTTTACACGTCATGACTCAACAGTTTCAGACGACTATAGAACATATCAGTCTTTACACGTCATGACTCAACAGTTTCAGACGACTATAGAACATATCAGTCTTTACACGTCATGACTCAACAGTTTCAGACGACTATAGAACATATCAGTCTTTACACATCATGACTCAACAGTTTCAGATGACTATAGAACATATCAGTCTTTACACATCATGACTCAACAGTTTCAGACGACTATAGAACATATCAGTCTTTACACATCATGACTCAACAGTTTCAGACGACTATAGAACATATCAGTCTTTACACATCATGACTCAACAGTTTCAGACGACTATAGAACATATCAGTCTTTACACGTCATGACTCAACAGTTTCAGACGACTATAGAACATATCAGTCTTTACACGTCATGACTCAACAGTTTCAGACGACTATAGAACATATCAGTCTTTACACATCATGACTCAACAGTTTCAGACGACTATAGAACATATCAGTCTTTACACGTCATGACTCAACAGTTTCTCAGACGACTATAGAACATATCAGTCTTTACACGTCATGACTCAACAGTTTCAGACGACTATAGAAGATATCAGTCTTTACACATCATGACTCAACAGTTTCAGACGACTATAGAACATATCAGTCTTTACACATCATGACTCAACAGTTTCAGACGACTATAGAACATATCAGTCTTTACACATCACGACTCAACAGTTTCAGACGGACTATAGAACATATCAGTCTTTACACGTCATGACTCAACAGTTTCAGACGACTATAGAACATATCAGTCTTTACACTTCATGACTCAACAGTTTCAGACGACTATAGAACATATCAGTCTTTACACATCATGACTCAACAGTTTCAGACGACTATAGAACATATCAGTCTTTACACATCATGACTCAACAGTTTCAGACGACTATAGAACATATCAGTCTTTACACGTCATGACTCAATAGTTTCAGACGACTATAGAACATATCAGTCTTTACACATCATGACTCAAAAGTTTCAGACGACTATAGAACATATCAGTCTTTACACATCATGACTCAACAGTTTCAGACGACTATAGAACATATCAGTCTTTACACATCACGACTCAACATATCAGTCTTTACACATCATGACTCAACAGTTTCAGACGACTATAGAACATATCAGTCTTTACACATCATGACTCAAAAGTTTCAGACGACTATAGAACATATCAGTCTTTACACGTCATGACTCAACAGTTTCAGACGACTATAGAACATATCAGTCTTTACACGTCATGACTCAACAGTTTCAGACGACTATAGAACATATCAGTCTTTACACATCATGACTCAACAGTTTCAGACGACTATAGAACATATCAGTCTTTACACATCACGACTCAACATATCAGTCTTTACACGTCATGACTCAACAGTTTCAGACGACTATAGAACATATCAGTCTTTACACATCATGACTCAACAGTTTCAGTCGATTATAGAACACATCAGTCTTTACACATCATGACTCAACAGTTTCAGACGACTATAGAACATATCAGTCTTTACACGTCATGACTCAACAGTTTCAGACGACTATAGAACATATCAGTCTTTACACATCATGACTCAACAGTTTCAGACGACTATAGAACATATCAGTCTTTACACATCATGACTCAACATATCAGTCTTTACACGTCATGACTCAACAGTTTCAGACGACTATAGAACATATCAGTCTTTACACATCATGACTCAACAGTTTCAGACGATTATAGAACATATCAGTCTTTACACGTCACGACTCAACAGTTTCAGACGACTATAGAAGATATCAGTCTTTACACATCATGACTCAACAGTTTCAGACGACTATAGAACATATCAGTCTTTACACATCATGACTCAACAGTTTCAGACGACTATAGAACATATCAGTCTTTACACATCATGACTCAACAGTTTCAGACGACTATAGAACATATCAGTCTTTACACGTCATAACTCAACAGTTTCAGACGACTATAGAACATATCAGTCTTTACACATCATGACTCAACAGTTTCAGATGACTATAGAACATATCAGTCTTTACACATCATGACTCAACAGTTTCAGACGACTATAGAACATATAAATCTTTACACATCATGACTCCACAGTTTCAGACGATTATAGAACATATCAGTCTTTACACGTCATGACTCAACAGTTTCAGACGACTATAGAACATATCAGTCTTTACACATCATGACTCAACAGTTTCAGACGACTATAGAACATATCAGTCTTTACACATCACGACTCAACAGTTTCAGACGACTATAGAACATATCAATCTTTACACATCATGACTCAACAGTTTCAGACGACTAAAGAACATATCAGTCGTTACACATCATGACTCAACAGTTTCAGACGATTATAGAACATATCAGTCTTTACACATCATGACTCAACAGTTTCAGACGACTATAGAACATATCAGTCTTTACACATCATGACTCAACAGTTTCAGACGACTATAGAACATATCAGTCCTTACACATCATGACTCAACAGTTTCAGATGATTATAGAACATATCAGTCTTTACACATCATGACTCAACAGTTTCAGACGACTATAGAACATATCACTCTTTACACATCATGACTCGACAGTTTCAGACGACTATAGAACATATCAGTCTTTACACATCATGACTCAACAGTTTCAGACGACTATAGAACATATCAGTCTTTACACATCACGACTCAACATATCAGTCTTTACACGTCATGACTCAACAGCTTCAGACGACTATAGAACATATCAGTCTTTACACATCATGACTCAACAGTTTCAGACGACTATAGAACATATCAGTCCTTACACATCATGACTCAACAGTTTCAGATGATTATAGAACATATCAGTCTTTACACATCATGACTCAACAGTTTCAGACGACTATAGAACATATCACTCTTTACACATCATGACTCGACAGTTTCAGACGACTATAGAACATATCAGTCTTTACACATCATGACTCAACAGTTTCAGACGACTATAGAACATATCAGTCTTTACACATCACGACTCAACATATCAGTCTTTACACGTCATGACTCAACAGTTTCAGACGACTATAGAACATATCAGTCTTTACACATCATGACTCAACAGTTTCAGACGACTAAAGAACATATCAGTCTTTACACATCATGACTCAACAGTTTCAGACGACTATAGAACATATCAGTCTTTACACATCATGACTCAACAGTTTCAGACGACTATAGAACATATCAGTCTTTACACATCATGACTCAACAGTTTCAGACGACTATAGAACATATCAGTCTTTACACATCATGACTCAACAGTTTCAGATGATTATAGAACATATCAGTCTTTACACATCATGACTCAACAGTTTCAGACGACTATAGAACATATCACTCTTTACACATCATGACTCAAAAGTTTCAGACGACTATAGAACATATCAGTCTTTACACATCATGACTCAACAGTTTCAGACGACTATAGAACATATCAGTCTTTACACATCATGACTCAACAGTTTCAGACGACTATAGAACATATCAGTCTTTACACATCATGACTCAACAGTTTCAGACGACTATAGAACCTATCAGTCTTTACACGTCATGACTCAACAGTTTCAGACGATTATAGAACATATCAGTCTTTACACGTCATGACTCAACAGTTTCAGACGACTATAGAACATATCAGTCTTTACACATCATGACTCAACAGTTTCAGACGACTATAGAACCTATCAGTCTTTACACGTCACGACTCAACAGTTTCAGACGACTATAGAACATATCAGTCTTTACACATCATGACTCAACAGTTTCAGACGACTATAGAACATATCAGTCTTTACACGTCATGACTCAACAGTTTCAGACGACTATAGAACATATCAGTCTTTTCACATCATGACTCAACAGTTTCAGATGATTATAGAACATATCAGTCTTTACACGTCATGACTCAACAGTTTCAGACGACTATAGGACATATCAGTCTTTACACGTCATGACTCAACAGTTTCAGACAACTATAGAACATATCAGTCTTTACACATCATGACTCAACAGTTTCAGACGACTATAGAACATATCAGTCTTTACACATCATGACTCAACAGTTTCAGACGACTATAGAACATATCAGTCTTTACACGTCATGACTCAACAGTTTCAGACGATTATAGAACATATCAGTCTTTACACATCATGACTCAACAGTTTCAGATGATTATAGAACATATCAGTCTTTACACATCATGACTCAACAGTTTCAGACGACTATAGAACATATCACTCTTTACACATCATGACTCAACAGTTTCAGACGACTATAGAACATATCAGTCTTTACACATCATGACTCAACAGTTTCAGACGACTATAGAACATATCAGTCTTTACACGTCATGACTCAACAGTTTCAGACGACTATAGAACATATCAGTCTTTACACATCATGACTCAACAGTTTCAGACGACTATAGAACCTATCAGTCTTTACACGTCACGACTCAACAGTTTCAGACGACTATAGAACATATCAGTCTTTACACATCATGACTCAACAGTTTCAGACGACTATAGAACATATCAGTCTTTACACGTCATGACTCAACAGTTTCAGACGACTATAGAACATATCAGTCTTTTCACATCATGACTCAACAGTTTCAGATGATTATAGAACATATCAGTCTTTACACGTCATGACTCAACAGTTTCAGACGACTATAGGACATATCAGTCTTTACACGTCATGACTCAACAGTTTCAGACAACTATAGAACATATCAGTCTTTACACATCATGACTCAACAGTTTCAGACGACTATAGAACATATCAGTCTTTACACATCATGACTCAACAGTTTCAGACGACTATAGAACATATCAGTCTTTACACGTCATGACTCAAGAGTTTCAGACGACTATAGAACATATCAGTCTTTACCAGTCTTGGAACTACCGCCAAAAATAACGGCGTCACAGTAACGCGTTACTTTGTAAATGAGATCCAGTGTAGTCTGGTAGTGTTGATTGTTTAACACTGACACTAGTGTAGAGTAATATTAACAGTGTTGGGCAAGTTACTTCCAAAATGTAATATATTACATATGACTTATTACTGTCTTTTGAAAGTAATAAGTTACATTACAATATGTCTCTGAAATGTAATGAGTTACACTACTTTAGTTACTTTTGAGTTACTTTCACCAAAATAGCCGCAAAAAAATGGCTAGGTGTTTTAAATGCTGAAATGTAGTTTAGTGCAGCTCATTATACATCCAGTGAAGGGCGATGTGGTTTAGCATAACAACTGTGTAGGCCCTTAAGGCTACTAACAACTTGTATTACACGGCTTAGTTGAATACTGGATTCTGATTGTAACTTCTTAACATGTGACACGTTGTTAATCCAGCAGTACAGACCACTGTGAAGGACTCTAATGAAGGTTGCTAAGGAGGATCCAGAAAGAGAAAGGAAAAAAGGTTAAAAGACGAAGCGCTGGACGTCAGATAAATCACCAGAAGAAGACAGGAAGTAAACACTAACAGGACACGGGGCTCTGTAGTGTGTTTAGTATATGGCCGTGTACAGGCCCGGTTCCAGAACAAAATGACTCAGGGTGCCTCTGAGGTTACAGGGGGCCCAGCAGTAGCAGGTTTACATGAGCAATATTGGCAACAGCAATGAAAAATAGCATTGATGGTCCCAATGAACACATTAGGGCATTTGTTATGTTTTGAAACCAAGCAAGTGAGAACATTTCAAGTGAGTTAAAAGTGCAATCCTGAAATATTTCATACAGTCCAAAGTGGACTGTGGCAAAGAAAAGCACAACAGCTTCAAAACTGTACTGATAAAAGAAATGAGAAGATATTAATGTTTAAAAACATATATTGTATATGTTGATGTGTTGGCAGCGTATTACACCATGTGAGTCATTAAGCTAAAGATGACTCTGAATTCTAATGCTGGGCTATTTGTTCTAAAATGGTGGCTGTGGGGTGAAGTGAACCACGGGCCTTGGGGTAGGTCGAGACAGTTTTTCAAGATAAATGAATGAAAGTGGGCCAAGTTGGTAATAAGAGCTCATTGTAGGCTACATTTCAAGTTGAATTTACCCTGTGTTTCATTGGTAAGATGTATGAAATGGTATCACCATTTGTATGATTACTTTTCCTTTTAACATGTTAAATCAATCAATTCAATCGACATTTATATTACAAATATTTGAAAAACTAAGCTTGTATTTGGTTTGTTATTTATAGTTTAAGATGTGTTGTAGGTATGCCCAGGTCTGAACAGGTATGCCCAGGTTTGAACAGTGGTTCCATTTACCCCCTGACCTGGATCAACTGACCCCTACACTGGGGCAAGTTCAGCCACAAAGAAGTAATAGTTTCACTGCCCTTGATCAAATATGAATTATTATCATTGCCATTCTCCTTGCTTAGAGGACAGCATAACTAAAACATGGCTCAACTTACCCCACTCTCCCCTATACACACTTTTCTGGTGTTAAATTCAACACTGGCATTTTTGCTGTGTAGAAATGACTAGAAATATTTCAAATAGCTCAAAGTTAGACCATCACATTTACCAGTCTTATCTACCCCTGGAACTAGCTAAACTAGTTATAGGGTGTTGGGGCGAGGCAGGACCCAGACAGACAGACAGACAGACAGACAGACAGACAGACAGACAGACAGACAGACAGACAGACAGACAGACAGACAGACAGA
>NW_022991301.1:214181-264876 GCF_902827175.1 Gymnodraco acuticeps | reverse complement strand
ATAGAAAGAAGAAGAAGAAGAAGAAAGAAGAAGAAGAAGAAGAGAGAAAGGAAAGAAGAAGAAGAAGAAGAAGAAAGAAGAAGAAGAAGAAAGATAGTAAAGGAAAGAAGACAGAAGAACAGGAGAAGAAGAAGAAGAAGAAGAAGGAAGTAAGAAGAAGAAGAAGAAGAAGAAGAAGAAGAAGAAGAAGAAGAAGAAGAAAGAAGAAAGAAGAAGAAGAAGAAGAAGAAGAAGAAGAAGAGAGAAATGGATGGAGGGATGGAGGGATGTATGTGCAAGGGGATTTCCTGAAGCCTGTGAGCACAGGGATGAGAGAAAGGTTGACATGAGCTGCGACATGTCAGACACAGAGAGAGCAGGCACAGAGGGCAATACGACCTGGCCCCCACCAGGGGGTGCTGGTGAGTCGGGCTGTGTCCGTGGAGGAGGACGGAGGCCTGTGACGTCACGACCCGTGGTGCGCGCGGTGGTTGGCTCTGGAGCAGGAAGAGTTGTGTGTCTCGTTGTTCTTGCCGTTGTGCTGCTGTAGGCTTTGTAGAGGTTGAACAGTCTAGCCTTGTTGTCATTTCGGTGAAAGTGGATGCCGTTTTCTCTCAGGAAACGTTGGAGTTGAATGACTGTCCACCTCCTGAGTTCGGGCTCCGTTTCGGAGTGCGGCTCCGTCCGAGAGGCGTGTCGAGTGCGCCGCTGCGAGTGGCCGGGGGGCTGCTAGTGACGGCCCCTACACACGGCGGCGTGCGTTGCCGCTTCAACGCTTCTGCCCATTCACTTTGAATGGGGTGACGTCATGATTCGCCGAACTGCATTGTGGGAGCAAAGCGTAGCTTTTCTCGCGGTGCTCGCTGCAAAAGTAGAGCAATGTTCTACTTTTCACGCCTCGACGGAGGCGTCAGCCAATCAAATCCCGTTTATGCAAATCTACCAGTACAAGCACTATCCAATCAAACCGCGTGTATGCTGGGAGAGCCAGACCGCAGTTCATTTCCTCATATAACAAAAAATGGAGGAGAAAATAATCGTAGCGGTAGGGAATCACCCGGTGCTTTATGATCAGTCCCTGTTCACCTACCGGGATACAAACCGGAGGAGCCAGGCATGGAGGGAGGTTGCAGAGATAGTGGGTGAAACTGGTAGGTGTTCGCCTGTTTGGGGAGTTTATATCCAGTGTACTTCGTTTGAATGGACAGCTAGCAGACATAGACAGTATTTAGCCAGCATGGAATGTTGCGTAAAATAGCACCATAGACATTAATGTCATAAATGTTCATCATATAAAGTGTGACATGTACAACTTTTTATGCAATTGACAGGAGAGATGCATGTGATTGGTTGTTGGTCGCGTTGCTCGAGGAAACTCCCCAAGCTCAAGACACGCCCACTGCCAAGCGGCAACGCACGCCGCCGTGTGTAGGGGCCGTGAGGCAGGCTGCCGTTGGTGGGGAGATTGGAGCTGGCTGTGCCTGTTGTGGCCCCGGTTGTTTGCCCACACTGGCGGAGTAGACGAAGCCTGGGACCTGTCTGGAGTTGGAGGTGTCTCGTTGGGGGAGCTTGAGTGGGAGCGGTGGCGGCTGGTGTGTAGGACACTGATTGCCGAGCGCACGCGGCTCCGTTCGGATGCTTGGCTAAGATCCAACTGCTGAAACGTGGATGGCGGGTAGCCGATGTCGAAGAGATCTTCGTCTGACTCCGGTGAGTTGATCAGCAGTTCGGGATCCATGGTGAGTTGAATGTTCTCGTGGTAGCGTTTAGCTTGTTTGAACCGTGACGACGCGCGGCGTGAATCACGGTCTGGCTGTCAGTCCTTGAAAGGATGGAGACAAGCAGTGGCCGGAAGTTTTGCCGGATATAAATAGGGGTGGCCGTGGTTCGAGGCGGAGTTTTAGGCGTGGCCATGCTCCTGAACCTATGTTAACAATTTAACCTCATTTACAGTTAACTCTCACAGTAACGTGATCAATCCACGTTACATCAAACATTGCCTTTGTATTCAGTACAATTCAGTTTGCTGAAGCTCTTCACGTGTTGATGGAGTTTAATGAGATCCATAGAGGAGTTAGCAGTCAGATAAAAAACCTCCCACAGACTCAGACACTGTCTGTCACTCTTTGTGTGAAGCATTAGCACTCTGCATCACAGCTTGCATGTTACTGCAAGAGAGACTGTTCAGGTATTGTTCATGAGAGTGAACATATGATCTGCCTGCATTACTGATGGGTGCTCAATTCAATGTGACATCACTTTTGATGGGCATGTGGAAGTGCAGAGATATAGATATCTGTATTTTGTGATCATGTTTATGTTCTGATCATCTGCAGTAATTCCACTACTGTGTGCATCATTGTTGTTCCAGGGTTCGTACGGTCATTGAAAACCTGGAAAAGTCATGTAAATTCAAAATGCAAATTCCAGGCCCTGGAAAAGTTATGGAAAACAATATTTTTCCCAAAGTTTTGGAAAAGTCATGGACATGTAACTAAAGTTGCGTCAAATATAATTTACATTTTATCTAATCACCGAAATAATCTGCGGTCGCGAGCTGTTAGGTGCCATCATGACGCGCATGGTGTTATTTTTTAATATATGAAGCGCGAGCTGTGTGCTCGAGTCTTCCTGCCTGTCGGCTGAACTCTGCTGCTCCGGGATGAGGGTCAGCTACATATCTACGGTGCGTTCGTTAAACTGTGCGGAGTCACTGTGGCACGGACTGAGCCGCTGGTGAACAGCTGTTAGAACGGGCCGTTCAGGTGTTCAGAGCAGAGCGGCAGAGCGTGATGTGAACTGGAACGTTTTTCTGTCGCAATATTATTTAAGGAATCGTTGAGCTAGCTAGCTAGCATACATTGTCACTATCTGCTAACGTTAGCTTTAGCCTTCGTTTTCTAATAGTTTTTTTCATAGGCTATAAACAGAGGTGGTATAAGTATAGATATTTACTAGAGTAGAAGTACTCAGATCTTGTACTTTAGTAGAAGTACTCAGATCTTGTACTTGAGTAAAAGTAGAAGTACTCAGATCTTGTACTTGAGTAAAAGTAGAAGTACTCAGATCTTGTACTTGAGTAAAAGTAGAAGTACTCAGGTCTTGTACTTGAGTAAAAGTAGAAGTACTCAGATCTTGTACTTGAGTAAAAGTAGAAGTGCTCAGATTTTGTACTTGAGTCAAAGTAGAAGTGCTCAGATCATGTTCTTGAGTAAAAGTAGAAGTACTCAGATCTTGTTCTTGAGTAAAAGTAGAAGTACCAGAGTGTAGGAATACTCTGTTACAATAAAAGCATTCAAAATGTTCCTCAAGTGAAAGTAGAAAAGTATTCTCATCTAAAGTAAAAGTAGTCATTGTGTAGATTGGTCCATTTCAGAATAATATATATGATATGTTTTATAATGATTGATCATGAAAGTGTTCTCAAAGCTGGTGAAGGTGCAGCTAGTTTGAATGACTTTGTATACTGCAGGGTAGCTGGTGGATTTACTCCAGGTGGAACTAGAGTCTGATTTAACACTTGATTATATTTCACATCATTCATCCAGATCTGTGAAGTAACTAAAGGGATTAAATACATGTAGTGGAGTAGAAGTACACCATGTACCTCTGAACTGTAGAGGAGAAGAAGAACAAAGTAGCAAAACATTGAAATACTTAAAGTACAAGTATCTCAAAATTGTACCCAAGTATAGTACTTGAGTTTATGAACTTAGTTACTTTACACCACTGGCTATACAGATAGAAAGACCAAGCCTTGCACAGAGGCATGAAAATACATTAACTCAACAGTGCTGCCAGAATGATAAACTGACTGCTACACAATTAAAATAAAAGCTTTTATATATTTCTATTAGATGTGACTCTTTGGCGTTTCTGTTATTATGACCTGCTGCTTTAGTCGCTCTGACTGCTAAACTCCTCTGTTATTCCTAAACCGATATTCCGTGGGGTCAGGGGTCGGGTCCTTGTCACCTTTTTCATACCTGATGACTTTGCCTCCCTGACTGCAGTTGCTTTAGCGAGTAGAAGCTAGTAAGCCTACTATTTGATTTGTTTTAGATCGGCACTACATGTTTCATATCAGACCTTATTTTCCTGTTCCATGTTCAAATAAACCCATTTTCAGTGGTAATTCTTTTTGGTCATGGAAAATTAGGTAAAGGTCATTGAGAAGTCATGGAGAAGTGTATGAACCCTGTTATTCACAAAAGCCTCCATGAGCCTATGTACATTACATCACATGTCACTTGTTAGACGCTTTTATCCAAAGCGACTCACATACTCAATACTGAGGGCAATCCCCACAGGAGCACTTTGGGGTGAAGGGTCTCAGCTGACTGCTGCGGGGTTTGAACCTGTGACCCCCTGATACGAACACCAACGCTCAACCCACTGCACCACACGTACATGTTCATTGCAGCTTTGTTGATTGACTCTGTTCTTTATAGCACCAATATTTACCCCAGGCTTCTGATTGACTTCTTATCAGAGAAACAGATCATATGTTATCGAGCCCGTCTGTTTCAAAATGTGATGAATATGACTTTGACCTTTTCAGAGTGTTCACTGCTGGCAGCCATGGCCTGCGACAGATACGTGTCTCTCTGTAAACCTCTGCATTATTCAACCATCGTGAGGAAAAGAACTGTCGATGTCTGTCTGGTTTTGTCTTGGCTTCTGCCGACTTGTGAGACTGCATTGGGATGCATTCTTTATTCTAATAGCAAACTCTGCAGTTTTACTATTAGGGGGATTTTTGTAACAATTCAATGTACAATCTTCAGCGTGTGAGCTCGAGCGCTCTCTCTGTATATGGAGTGCTCATGTTGGTAAATGTGTCCCTTCTGCCTCTTATCTTCATACTTTTTACATACACCAGGAGACTTATACTATCATATCAGAATGGTAGAGAGTACAGGAGAAAAGCTGCACAGACCTGTTGACCCCACCTGTTGGTTTTAATCAGCTTTCCCTGTTTATCTGATTTAGATCTTGTTATAATTCATCTAGGATTTCAATATTCCCAAAATGACACGTTTGATATTGACTTTGCAAATAGTTTCCTATCACTCCGTCTTCAACCCAATCATATACGGACTGAACGTGAAAGAAACCTCTAAACACCTTCAATTGTTGTTGTGTCGGATCAAATCACACTAATGTTACCTGGGTTGGGCGAAGAGTTACTAAACAAAGCACAACAAGTCAGGAAATGTGTGTTTGGTAGACGACTACTTGTTTGTCACAATGCTTCTTGGCATTACATTTCATACCGTTGGAAAGCCTGTTTATTTCTCTTTCAATGGAGCCACATTTGTGAGGAACAAGCGTTTGTGGGATGAGAAGCAGAGCTGAGTGTGTGGGTCACGCCACGAATAATGTGCCAGATCTTCTCTGCCAATGCCAAACAGCTTTGTGTTGCTGTTGACTCTTTGTTGGTGTTGTGTTGTGTTTGTAAACTTGAATCAGTTTGTTTGCGCACATAAAAGACTGCATCAAATACAGATGATGAAAAATGAAGAACTGTGACAGAAGAGATCAGGAAGCTGCAGCTTTAACAGCCGCCCCCTCAGAGACAGATACTAACGATTACAAAGAAGAATCACAGATCATATTTACCCACCATAATAAAGTATACAACAAAAGCAAAAGCCTACATAGCAATAATAAGAGCAACTGAAAATACAAGTTCTTCTTCCCGCAATCCAATCTGTGTTGTCTTACTACGATAAACAATCGTAAGATGAGCAATCTTCACGATGAGTTCAAAAGAGCATTAACTTTTACACTCTAAGGTCAAGAGGTCAACATGTGGTGACAAAGTGATCAGAAATGACCTGAAGAGTGTGTGTGTGTGTGTGTGTGTGTGTGTGTGTGTGTGTGTGTGTGTGTGTGTGTGTGTGTGTGTGTGTGTGTGTGTGTGTGTGTGTGTGTGTGTGTGTGTGTGTGTGTGTGTGTGTGTGTGTGTGTGTGTGTGTGTGTGTGTATGCATAAAGCTCAGATTACTCCAGGGGCCTGTACTACGAAGCTGGTTCGACCTAACCTGGATATGTTTGAGTTAGTCGGTTGGCCTAATCCAAAACATACGCGCTCTCGCTAAACTGTACTACGACGCGGGTTATCAAGTGGATCGCTCAAGCCAGCCGTGTCCTATCTAGTTAGGTGCGCCTTCACATGAAAGGGGTGGTATTTGGAGCATTCGACCAATCACAAACATGGAGAAGCATACTGACAGTGCAGCGTCATACTTCCTGAATGAAAAGTCAACTATAATATTAGACATATGAAGAAGTTAAACTTTAAACATCCATGACTTAAACACTTGATCCAGGATCAAAGCCACATAGCTGCACCTGCAAAGGTGAATACAGCTGGTAACAGAACAAGTGTTTGAATGCGTACATTAACAGGTTTATGATATCACTGCCCCGTCTAAGACACGAGTAGATCTGACTTTAATTACATTTGTCTCGAGTGTTTCGTCAACTTAATGTGTTGCTTAAAATAATACTTCTGCATACAGTATGTGACACTGTGAGTGTTGCACGGCCAGATACGGCTCAGCTGACTCAGATAAGAAAATATACATTATGAAGTGATATGCCGTGGATTGTACTTAATGTTACTCTGATCCGGTTACTTATGTTGTGGCAGATACTTAAGTAAGCTTTCTTAACGCTAATGTTATAATAGTCAGATTGCTCTGAAGATGGAGGTGATATTCTATTAATGTTCACGTTCACACAGTCGGTGATTTTTGCCGGCCGTCTTTCCTGCGACGGCAGCTTTTCTGTATTTCCTTTCTCCTGTAATATGACTTGATCGCTTTAAACTCCGCACACTGAGCTCTGATTGGTCAGCAGGCAGTGCTTTCACTGAGTTGAGCTCTTAGCCTGCAACCTAACCTGGTCCCGACCAGGTTAGCCGCTAAGCATAAGTTGCCATGGAGATCTAGCCTGCTAAAAAGAGAACCAGCTTCGTAGGACCGAAAACCCCGAGTTTTCCCTGAATTTAGCCGGCTAAGCGAAAATCCTGCTTCGTAGTATACCCCCCAGAGCTCTACCAAATGTAAGCAAACTTATACACAAACTCAAAACATATGTCATATTACAACCCAGGGCTAGCTCAAAGGCACACTGCACTTGATACAGTGTATTATTTGAGTGCCTGTTTTTGTCAACCTTGATGATCCCTATCCTGTAGCCCTCATTGGACAGCTGTGTTTACTCTCCTAAACATGGCTAGTTGCATAGCATCATCCATGTGGACCCCAAGAAAGGGTCCCAGGCTGGAGGCTGGCACTCGGGGCTACCCGAAAAAAGTCCTAGCCATTCAGGCAACGAGCTCCTCAACCATGGCTTGTTGGCCACCTCCATCTGTGCCTTTTTGAGGGCGGCCTCTTTGGCCGCTCTAGCCGAGGCTCTCCTCCACTCACAATGAATACACTGAAGAGTATACTTTAGCTCGTACAGCTCTAGGTAAAAAAAAAACAGCTGGGTCCATATTTGCCCCCGCCGCCAATCAGGCTTAACAGGTTAAGGACCTTATGAATCTGATAAGGGCTATAAAAGTGTTCATACTGGGCAGTTTATTTTTATTATTTAGTTTCCCAAGCAGGAAACACGTGACTTATCGTAACTTTAGACATCGTAAAAGCATTTTTATCGATATTTTATCGTAGATTATACATTTGACTGACACAACTATATCAAATGTACCTTGTTCATAAAAAAAAGTGTAAAATTAATCAAATACAAATATTTGTTTTATGGCAATCTAGAATGTGGGAAGAGGTGGGGCGGTGCCCCTAGCGCCCCTATGGGCCGGCCGCCATTGCTCGGAACCAAGTGTTGCTTCCCAGACCTGCCACTGTCCTTCCTACACATCTCGCCCGTCCCGCCCCGTCCAACAGTACAGAAAGCGGCCTCATTGCGAAAGGGAATGCAGCAAAGATAATCGTTTTATTACGTTGTTTTCGTAATCGTCGCAAGCCAAAATCGTAATCAAGATTAAAATACGATTAATTGCACAGCCCAAGCCCTCGCACATCCATTCAAGTTGGGGTAGTGCCACAACTGGTGGAGACAGGCTTCAAGGATAAACATTACGTTCTGCATGGAGGGTGATGCGCTGAAAATGCTGTGTTGCAAATAATAATAATAATAATAATAATAAGAATGCATTTTATTTGTATGTTGCCTTTCAAGCCTTTCAAGGTCGCTGTACAAGATGAGAATACACAAAAACAAAACAACAGCATAAAAACCAGACAATGCAGTATATAATCAATCACAACAGAGGATGTGTGATGAGTAGGTTGAGGAAAAAAGTCCCAGACTCTACTGTGCACAGTTTTAACCGGCGGTTGTCCAAGACAGGATCCTGGTCAAACGTGCATCCTGTTCGTTACGCCAAAATGTGCTGGGAATTCTTGAAATTAACTAATCAAAGAGATGTCTTTCTGAGTCTTTTTAATCTTTTGCAAAAGAGGCATACAACATGAAGAGCAATGTCTCCACAGCCGAGTGCAACCACTCAAACTGAAGAGAGCTTTTATACAGTTTAATAAATAAAATAAACAACTCTCTAACAGACATATGGGGTTTTACAGAAGAGCGGGAAAGGTAGTCTGTTCTTATGGGATGTTTTTTGTTTCTAGACCAGGGGTGTCCAAACTGCGGCCCGGGGGCCAAATGCGGCCCTCGGAATCGTCCCTCAGCAAATTCTGAAAGTATAATGAAATACGGCCCACACATGAAACTTCTGCTTGTCTTATATTGTATTTCTTAAATATATATGTACACATATATTACACAGTAGTATTCATGTGTTAATAAGCCCACCTTTAAAATAAATGCAGTCAATTAAAGCTGAAAACATTTCCTAACAAATCTAACTTGATAAGAAAAAAGCCCAATAACTTATTGTTATAACAAGCGTGAAATAAACTCTTCATACTTCCTGTAATTATAATCAATGTGAAGCTCCTGCTTTAAGGAATGAGCTGCTGACAGAATAAAGTAAACCCTCTGGAGAGCTGAGAGCTGTTTGTTTCTTAACCTGTTAAGCCCGAGAGGACCCTAATCCGGGTCTGGCGGGTAGTTTTTTCACGAAACTGTGTCTCATGGCTTCTTAATATTTAAAAACCTATTAATGTGTCGTACTCACTTAACGGTTAGAAACTCAGCTAACTGAAGATATGAACCATTTTTACCGAAACAAAGCACAAGTCTCACAAGAAGCGTCTAAATTAGCCCTGAGCGAAAAAATGCACTTAGCACAGAACTCAAGGTAAAAATACCCTTATTACTTATCATAACTGCACAAACAAGATATCCGATTAAAGCTGAGATTCCACAGATTATATAGGTATTAGGGGTGTTGAAAATAATCGTTTCTACGATGCATTGCGATGCGGACGTGGACAATTCGGTCTCGATGCAGTGACGGAAGATAATCGGTTATAGCGTAGTAACGTTGCTTCCTGATTTTCCGGCCGCGGCTTTACTATAACGTTTTTTTTTTCTCTCACTTTAATATCAAATCGGTTGGTGACGCAGAGATCAGGGAACAGACGTGACAGCGGCACAGCATCACCAAACACGGAGCAGTCTGCTTTATCCACCAACACAACACCACCAGTCCAGAACCAACAGCAGAAGGACCCGCTCTGAATCACTCCGTGTCGCTGCGGCTCAGAGATTTATGTTTTCAAAAATAATCGCGTTACAATCATGTCAGGTTTTTGGTGGATTTAATTAAGTCTTGGATTGCAGAGTATGAATGTCCTCTAGCAATTTTCAGACGATATATACGTGTGTAAAGTTTGTGAAGGCAGGAGGAAAAAAGCTTCCGCGATCACCATCTCCTCTCCGTTCCTCCAAGCCCCGCCCCCTCCCTGAAAATAATGAGTGACAGGCTGATAGTGACCCGATAGAAACTTTATTATTCACTTAATCACTGAGATATAATGAAGCTAACTTAATCTCATACATTCATGGGATTTATGCAACAGTAAGACAGAGAATTTAAGTGTGCACCCACATGCAGTATTTTAGTTGTTATATGCTGTTGTAAATACTCCTGTTGTCTGCTGTGTTCAGACTCAAGTCCTGTGTGTGATGCCACATTCAGGACATTCAGTGTCCTTTTTTTAACAGAAGACCGTTGCTAGAAGCTGCAGCTAGACTGCAGAAGCATTCGTTTTTTGTTTTTGAGGATGGAACACACACAGATATAGGGAGGCTAGACCTATACAATTCATTTATTTTGGTTTATAAATGAATGTCAAGACATTTATGTTATTGATTTCTGAAGCACTTTCTAAATAATAAAAAGAGAGTTCATATGTATTTACTGCATGTATGCATTGATGAAAAATAAGCCATGTGCAGTAATATAGAAAATTGAGGATGCAACGCATTGGTATGAATCGTGATGCATCGGGATGCATCGGGATATCGAATTGAATCGAATCGTTGACAGGATAATCGTAATCGAATCGAATCGTGAGACCAGTGAAGATGCACAGCCCTAATAGGTATTGGTATCATCACTGAGCGATCAGAATTCGCGACAGGGGAAACAAACACAGACATCACAACACGAGATCGTCTCACCTTAGCTGTTGGTTTCTGATCAAAAGTCGTGTTCAATGGCATTAAAACGATAAAAAAAAGCGGAGGATTCACTCTGAGAAAATAAGATCAAATCGACTCCCTAATTAGTCATTCCAAAAACTTTGACTCACCACTTTTTTGCGTTCAATTTGTAAAGCAACTTCAGTCCTAATAAAAAATACCAAGTATGTAATCATTGTCAGGATTTTAACCCTTTAAATGCCATTTTGAAAACATCAGATCACTGTTTTCCATATAATACATATCTGGGGAGTGGCTTCTTTTTTTTATCACAGTCTTGGATATGTCACAGATAGTGAGAGTAGAGAGTGATACGGAGGATGACGGTTATAAAGACGTGTTTCTGAGACACTTTAAAGAGGCGTTAGACGTACCGGCTGCAGTCTGAAGACGACGGGGATCTTCTTCTCGGAGCAGACGGCGATCAGGTTGTCTGGCAGCAGCTGATTGGCCGACAGGAACTGATATTCCCGCCCCTGATCGATCAGGACGTCCAATGGAGGGCCGGGGTACGAAGCAACCAATACTGTGGCATCGTACTCCTGTAACACACACACACACACACACACACACTCACACACACACACACACACCACACACACACACACACACACACACACACACACACACACACACACACACACACACACACACACACACACACACACACACACACACACAGAGACAGAGAGAGAGAGACACACACACACACACACAAACACACACGGGAACACACATACACACACACACACACACACACACACACACACACACACACAAAGACAGAGAGACACACACACACACATACACAGTCACACACAGACAGAGAGAGACACACATACACACACACACACACACACAGGAACACACATACACACACAGACAGAGACACACACACACACACACACACACACACACACACACACACACACACACACACACACACACACACAACACACACACACACAGGAACACACAGACAGAGACACACACACACAGTCACATGCACACACAGTTACACACAAACATCAACATTTATTGAAATACTAAAATAGTTGACGGTTATTTACTGTATCGTTCGGTAGATTCAGTTTGCATTAAAAAGACAAATCATCGTAACAAACGAGTCAATATACAAACGTCATAAAAATCTGGAGGCTCCAATAAATATTTAAATAGCTAGAATAGATATTAAAGAAACAGAAAAATAGGTGCGTTTTCTACACTATAAACCTCCAGCTTGCTTTTAAATGCTCTTTAAAATAGATTACTAAATGTGATCATGATAATTATTTCTAAAATTAACATAAACTATGTGTATCTAACCAAAGAATCTGCTTTAATCCATCTTTGTTTTCATCTATTTTGCACATTCTTTAGACAAGCTAAACACCTGAAGTACTTCTACACATCATCTAAAGTACGAGTCTAAACAAGTTAAATATCTGCAGAAATACGTGACTTCACAGGCTCTTCTGCAGGATACATTAACAGCCACTAGCATAACACACTTGAATCTGTGGTGGAGCTAATGCATTGTGGGTAATGTAATTACCAAATAAGATCAGTATCATTATTTCCAAACTTCACATAAAATATTTTCATCCAACCAAACATTCTGCTTTAACCCATCTTTGTTTTCATATATGTTGTACGTTCTTGTACTTTTATACAACCACAACAAAAATATATATGTTTTTAGTGTGATGATGAGATCTGATGACACTCAGGTGTGTTTCCTCTCACCTGCCAGGGGTCTCTGTCCGACCCCAGGTATCCAGAGAAAGCCTTCTGACCCCAGGGACTCTGAGCCGGGTTACAGATCAGAGCAAACGCTGACACAGTCTGAGGAAACACGGGAGAATCAGAAATAAGGACCAGAATATGTGAACACACACACACTGGATTCCAGATTCAAAGGTTTTATCATCATATGCTCAGCAGCTACAGTGTAGAAATGGCAATGAAATTCTTCTGACCTGAGCTCCTCCAACAATGCAACATATATCATAAAATACAAATAGTGCAAGAAGTCTACATATATGTAAATAGAATATGATATGTAGAAGATTAGCATTGCACTCAGGGTCAAATACCAACAGACACACAGAGGTAAAAACAGAGTAACATGTGCATGCAGGTAGGGAAGGAAACAGCTGTTTATATGTGTGATATGTGTGTGATAAACAACACTTAAAGGTCTCCTATTGTACTGTTTTTAGGCAGATATTACAGGTCTCAGATATATAAAAACATGTCTATGTATAGTTTAAATATAATGCCTAAACCCTGCCTGCCGTCATTGTTGTTTTTTTTAACACTTTTGTTAAACACTAGACCCCATGTCTTTCAAAATATACTTCATTGCCCACCAGGGGCGGTTCTGGGGGGGGGGGGGGGGCAGGAGACTTTGGACCCCCCTGTGGCACCCCTAAAAAAAGAATAGGCGGAACTAACGCTATTTGTCATTCTCGTCGGACCCATTAGAGCGTAAAAACTGTAACTATAAGTATCTGAAATAAATATGTGTACTGAAACAAATACCAATAGCTGTATTGCATTGTTGTTATGCACAATTACTTCATACTGTCTTTGTCTTTTTCGTCCTGCATTTATTGGGCCCCCTTCAGAAAATAACTGGCCCCAGCCGGCCCCCCCAGTCAAATTGGTCTAGAACCGCCACTGTCAATAATTGCAGTGTAGATATATGTACTGGGTTTTCTGTTACTGTAAAAGATGGGCTTTTTAGCTATAGCTAGCTCATTTTTCAGATGGGTCCGTTGGGTTGTCCTTAGGCAGTGTTCAAAGACATCTGGGGTCCTACAGCAGTACCATGCTCTCTCTGTCCATGGTCTGAGGTCCGGTTGAGGACAATGATCCTACTACTGTATGCCAATGATACAAGTATCAGCAAGTTAGTTCCTCTGATTCTGATTTGAAATGGTATAAAACAAGTTATTTAGTGGGAATGCTGACACAGCATTCCAACTATCTGTTATGCTACGCACAAAATTATTTATTATTCCGCCGGGTTATTTTGCACCACTTCTCCTCCCACATTGAACATCGCAGAAACTCCGTTCAAACATCAAAACGTTCAGCTCGGTCTGGAATCAATGGCAATTACTTTTATCATTCATAACTTTCATAATTCCAGAGATACATCCCATAATTCATTCCATTTTAACATGGAAGTCAATGGAGAAACTCTTCAGACTTCAACAATCTTCATGCAACTTCAACTGCTAACTGCTCCTTCTTCAACTGCTGCTCCTTCATACTTTCACTCAGAAACCTCATTCCAACTTTAAGATGTTACACATCTTCCTGACATTATTCGTGTAACACAACTTTTAAATCTGATTTGTACTTTTAGAGATATTAAACATTGTTCAGACCTTGGTAAAGAGGCCTTCTTTAGATTTTAGAGTGCGTGATGTCACAGCTAGAGTGGAGGACAGATTTAATTTTGCCCTCATATTTTCTTTTATACCTGCCATCATTCCTAAACCCTACATTCCTAAGACATAATTTTTCATGACAAACGTAGGAAAACATCTCGTAGCTTGAAAGATAACAAAAAATTAAGCAAAACAATTTAACAAAATGCCTCTTGAGGGCATGAAGTGACAAAAACGTTCAACATGTCTCCATCAAAACCCATTATAAGTTCAGCCTCATCTTTCCCCACCACAGCAGCCGTACACTTTTAGTTAATCTGCCAAAAAGGCCACATTATTAACCCGAAAGTACACAAAAAGCACACTTCAGATGCTCAACTTCCTTGACATGCTTCACACTTTGATATTTCACCGATATCTGTTACGGTTCTTCAACAAAACGTTCACATGTAACAGGTTTATCTCTCATTCAGGACAATGAAAATGCTCTCCTCTCACTGATCACCATGGAAACCTTTGATCTCTGGACACGTTGTTAGCTCAAATATAAACACCTGTGTCACAGAACACGATGATGTCATAACTCTAATTGACATAATTAGAGCAGCAGACTAACGACGTGGTCACTGGAGAAAATCTTTTTTTCTTTTTGTTTAGGTACACACTGGATGAAGGAGATTGTCTCTCTGATCATGAGTGGAGGAGATCCAGAACCTGTTGACAATATTGTTAACTGGAAACGTGTTCCCTGGCTTGAATTGCAGCAGACCGCCTCCCTCGAACTTGAACAGAGGCCCTCTCCACGACTGTTGACTACACACTTCCAGTACAACATGATGCCACCATCTTTCTTTGAAGTAAAGCCAAAGGTAAACCTATCAACTAAAGTGGATCAGATTCAATGTGATAAACGCATCACAGACAGTATGTGTGAAGGAAAGGGTCTGACGTCATGTCATCACTGCAGGTCATCTATGTGACGAGGAACCCCAAAGATGTGTTCACATCGTCTTTTCATCATCATGAGGCGGCTTCCTTCCTGGTGGACCCAGGCCCACAGACCCAGTTCCTCCACAACTTCCTTGATGGAAAAGGTGTTTCTGATTGTTACAGCTAATGTTTAGAGTGTGTTCATAACAAGATACATATCAGTAAGTGGGCCGAAAACTCTTAAAAAACCTTTTACCTGGTAACATGATTTAAAGGGGACTTATCATGCACATTCTCAATTGTGTTTTGGGATTTTAGTAGCCCATCATTACAAACTTTAATGTTCAAAAAACACATTCTTGTTCTTATACATTTTCTGAAAATGATCATTATAAGCACCTGTCTTTTTAAATCAAATCAAATCAAATCAAGTTTTATTTATATAACACATTTCTAAACGATTTTTGGTCGAGCCAAAGTGCTGTACATATAATAAAAATAGCCTACAGTAGGGACTGCAAATACAACAGCACAGATTGTTCAGAATATCAGTATGAGAAAAACGACACCCTCTATCCTTAGACCCTCACATCGTACAAGGAAAAACTTCCAGAGAAAACCCACAGTTTAAGGGGGGAAAATGGGAGAAACCTCAGGGAGAGCAACAGAGGAGGGATCCCTCTCCCAGGACGGACAGACGTGCAATAGATGCCGTGTGTAAATCGAAGAGATAATACATTTTACAGCATATAGACCGAATGTTAGGAAATGCATGTGTCTGTAATAAGAATTATTATTATTATTGTTTGAATTGTGCCACGAATTACACATATGATGTTAGGGTTAGGGTTAGGGTTAGGGTTAGTTACTAATGATTTTGCATTGAAATGGTCCCTGCATTGTACAACATTGTACAATACATTAACCTTTTTCAATACTAAATAAAGTCCATCAATTTGAGGCTTCAATACCTCACTTTCTTACCCATACTAAAGCACTCCCCTCTCCGCCTGTTCCTCCAGGTGCTGCAGCCTGGTTCTCTGGGTACTCTATGTCCATATTTAAGACACTTTCCCCGCATTTTAATCACTATTTCTGCCTTGTAAAGTGAGGTTCTCTACACACTTTTTCCCCTAAAATAATTTTAAATCATTATTTTTGCATTTAAATGCATTTATGTTATCATTAATATGGTTCCCTGAAACAATGCACATACACTGGAGCTCACTGGGGTCCTGTATATGCTTTAATCAGGCGTTTTAACACTTTTTTCCATGAAAATAATTGTTATTACTGCACAGAAACGCACTCCTAATACCCTTATTACTTATTGTAGCTGCACGTCCAACCCATTGATTAGCATCGTGAGAAGACACAGAATCGATCGGTACCTACATTATCACTCCATGATAAGAACTCGCTAAGATATTACAAGAACAGACATCAAAACATGTGGCGCTAGGTAGCTAAAAACGGCAACATGGCTTACCTTGGTCGTTGTCTGGTCAAAAGTGGTCTTCAATGGCAGTAAAACGGTAAAAACGCTGCTGAAGGTTAATCCATAGGTTAATCCAATGTGTCTGTGTCCCTATGAAATGATTTATGATAATCCATAAGCAATAAAACTGCTTTTCCGTTTCCAGATGTCAGAGCGAGAGATAGGTTCGCTCTCATGCAAAGCTGTGTGCACATAGCTCTCATTTCTCAATGGTAACATGTGTGTGTATGTGGAAATTCCCCTTCGATTCTATTGGCTCTAACGGTCAAAAAGAGATGTCAATCACCAAAATCGAAAAATGGGTTCCAGAGAAATGGTAATAACGCCCATTTCCACCCAAATCACCTTAGAGGTGAATTTTTTTTGCTAAACCTCTCTAAAAAGGTCAAATGTCACCTGGTTTGCATCAATCTCGATACAGGGTACTTATTATATGTTTTACTTTGGATTCCTAAAGCTTTTAGTCTACCTTACCATCATCCAAGGGTAGTTTTCACTATAAGTAAAAAATAATTTTGGACGGACACTATAATTTACAGTTTTTTTACATTACATTACATTACATTGCATTTAGCTGACGCTTTTATCCAAAGCGACTTACAATAAGTGCGTTCAACCAACAAAATACAAAATTGAAGAAAACAGAATCATATAAGTACATCAGGTTTCATAGAGCAAAAACATTTCAAGTGCTACTCAACTGGCTTTAGATAAGCCAGTCCTTTATTAGTATAAGTGCTTTGTTAATAGTTCTATCGCTCGAATTGGAGTCGAAAGAGATGAGTTTTCAGTCTGCGCCGGAAGATGTGTAAGCTATCTGCTGTCCTGATGTCAATGGGGAGCTCATTCCACCATTTTGGAGCCAGGATAGCAAACCCACGTGTTTTTGCTGATGGGAACTTGGGTCCCCCTCGCAGCGAGGGCGCAGCGAGTCGTTTGGCTGATGCAGAGCGGAGTGCACGTGCTGGGGTGTACAGTTTAACCATGTCCTGGATGTAGGAAGGGCCAGATTCATTCGCAGCATGGTACGCAAGTACCATTGTCTTGAATTGGATTCTAGCAGTTACCGGAAGCCAGTGAAGGGAGCGGAGGAGCGGCGTGGTGTGGGAGAATTTAGGAAGGTTGAAGACCAGACGAGCCGCTGCATTCTGGGTGAGCTGCAGAGGTTGGATGGCACATGCAGGTAGACCAGACAGGAGGGAGTTGCAGTAGTCTAGGCGTGAGATGACGAGAGCCTGGACCAGAACCTGCGTGGCTTTCTGGGTCAGCTGGGGACGTATCCTCCTGATGTTGTAAAGCGTGTATCTGCAGCAGCGGGTTGTAGCAGCGATGTTTGCAGTGAAGGACAGTTTGTTATCTAGGGTCACACCCAGATTCCTTGCAGTCTGAGTCGGGGAAACAACAGAGGTGCCGATGTTGATTGTTAGGTCAAGAGTGGGACAATCTTTTCCCGGAAGGAAAAGCAGTTCAGTCTTGTCAAGGTTGAGCTTGAGGTGGTGAGCAGACATCCACTGAGAGATGTCAGCTGTGTTACTATGTTACTATGTTAAATCTGAATCTGGGAATGTCATTTTCGAGCCTGAGACCTGAAAAACAGACTCAGTGCTTAACAGGTTAATCACTATCATGGGGCTATATACATCCATCTCCGGGTAATTCGGAGCACAATTGTACCTTTTACTATTTAAATGTATTTGTATTGGACTAGGAAAGTGACATTTCTGGGTGATTTTGTCAGTTTATGGAGCTTAGCCCACAAATCCTGGAGGTTCCAGGCCGAGTTTGGGTGCTCATAAGCGGCCTGCCAAGCGCACCCACCCGTGGAAAGAAGAAAAAAGTGAAGAAAACGGTTAATTATATCTTAAAATAATAAAAAATGAAGTTAAAAAAATGGTCGAAAAAATGACTAAGTGCCAACGGAGATGGGGCCCGAAAAAGCTCAACCCTTTGGGTCTTTGGGTCCTTTTTTCCCCTTCTCCGTTGTAAGTTGCAACGGAGAAGGGGGAAAGTGTCCAAGGCTTCATTTCCCCTTCTCCGTCAAAAATATTCATCCATACATTTTGGACTACAGTCTGCACGAAATCGGAAACCCGGTTTTTGGGTGCACAAAAAAAACGGCTGTCTGCAAACACGGAGGTGAAGTGTCCGCTCACCATGCACTTTGGGTCGGCATTATTTTGTGCCTCAAGACCCCCCCAGTCTGGTTCTCACAAAAGTTGACTGACAATGTGCCTCTGGAGGAATGTAAGGGGAGTTGACAGGGGACTCTTCCCGCCTCATGAGGCACTATTTTTGGACACTATTTTTACATTTTCTCAAAACGTTTTAGTCTACTTTTAGTCGACGAAAACTCAAAACGTTTTAGTCTACTTTTAGTCGATGAAAAATTACATTTTAGTCAACTTTTAGTCAAAATGTGCTGTCTCTTTAAACCAATTCAGTCAAATACAGGTTTCTGACATTGGAATCAATGGGACAGCATCAAGTGTTGAAATTCGTAGAGCAACATTTCACTCTCTTAACACTTGACTTGTGTAATATCTAGGGATGGGTATCTTTAAGGTTTTCTACGGTACTACTAGTCTTAGCGATACTGCTTATCGATCCAGTTCTTTAACGGAATTCTTGTATTTACTTTTTGTAATTTTTTTAAAGGAAATACTAACAAATTGTTAACCGAATTAATTGCTTTATTTAAATGTGAACTAAATTAAATATATATAATTATGTTAAAATATTGTACTGTACTTGAGTAAAATGTTGAGGTACTTTACTGGAGTATTTAAATGTTTTGCTACTGTGTACTTCTACTTCACTACAGTTCATAGTTAAATGGTGTACTTCTACTCCACTACATGTATTTCATACCTTTAGTTACTTTACAGATGTGGATGAATGATGTGAAATATAATCAAGTGTTCAATCAGACTTTAGTTCCACCTGGAGTAAATTCACAAGCTACCCTGCAGTATACAAAGTCATTCAAACGAGCTGCACCTTTACCAGCTTTGAGAACACTTTAATGATCAATCATTATAAAACATATCATATATATTATTCTGAAGTGGACAAATCTGCACTACTTTTACTGTCGCTACTTTAACTATATTATGATGATCATACTTTTACTTGAGGAACTCTTCCTACACTATGGTATTTTTTTACGTAACTACAAGATCTGAGTACTTCTCCCACCTCTGCACACCTGATGTGATAACGTTACTCGTAATTGGGGCAACAGAGCTACGAGTTAAGGAAGTCGAAAATTGTACATTTCCCCAACTGAATATGACGCCTTTTGGCGGCTGTTTGGACAGACTACTCTACTCGTGTCAACGCGCTAACACTAATGGCGAACGAGCTTTGTCCACATAGAGCCTTTTAGAGTGTCTCTATACTTCTGAACGGTCCGTCCCCGGCAGATCTCTGTGTGCCACTGCAGCGTGTCTGTTAGGCCCCACCCCCGCACACAAAGAGACACAGGGAGATCGCTCTTCTGGATTGAAGAGAGCGGAAATAATGATATTGCAAGTTAGAAACGTAAGATGCATTTTGATAGACAAGACGGACAATTGGGGGAAATACCCTGCATTTTGAATGTCCGATAGTCCACCATTAACACCTTAGTCCCGTCTCGTTAACGAAAACTAAAAATACATTTCATCAAAGTTTGCGTTATCGAGAATCTATTTTTAGCTCGTCATCGTCTCGTCTTAGTCATGTAAAAAAGGTCGTTGACGAACATTTTTCGTCATAGTTTTCGTTGACGAAATTAACACTGCTCTGACAAATGTGCCTCTGGAGGAATGCAAGTTGAGTTGACAGGGGACTACCCACATTATGAGTCACTATTTTCGGATACTTTTTTTCATTTTCACCCTTTTGGCCCGGATTTATTTATTTTCTTTTTTCTTCAGTTTTGGCACAACGCTCTGGAGGAATATAAGGGGAGTTGACAGGGGACTCTACCCACCTCACAAGTGCCTATCTTCGGACACTTATTTTTAACTTTCCCCCCCTTGGCCCGGTTCTATTAATTAATTAATTTTTTCATTTATTGGCACAACACTCTGGAGGAATGTAAGGGATTCCCAGGGGCAGCTAAAGTGCCACTTTCCATCAGCACTGGGGAGGCACTCTCCTTGGTGCTGAACCCTGTGAGGAGTGCTCAAGTGTTGGCAGAGGCAAGAAGGCAGAAGAGGGAGAAAAAAAGTTAAAGTGTGTGAACCTCCAGCCCAGAAGTGGTGGTGGTGCCAATAAGGGGTGAGAGGCGGAAAGTAAAGCACCACAAAATCCACCCCCCTTTAAGGATACCAGATGCATGAGGTTCTGGGAGGTGTGAATATCTGGGTTTAGTCTGTGAGGGAGCGCTTAAGTGCGGGTACCCGGGCACTCGGTGTGCAAGGTTATGGAAGTGCCCATGTTAGGGACACATGCTGGAGGTCTTAAGTCCGTCCTTTGATGCACTATTCCCTGCATTTTAAACACTGTTTAGAGGGCAGTAGCCATAGAGTCCAGTAGAGGGCTCTGCCTGTGCTGTTGTGTCCCGTCAATTATGTTAGTTTGTTATGTATTTGTCACGTTCATGTTTGTTTTGTTTGTTTCACTTCCTGTTTTATTTTGTACTCCTTGTCTCATTCCAGGTGCCTTTACTTCCTTGGTTCTTGTTTCCCGCCATCGTCAGCGTCTGCCCCGCCCCTGATTGTTTCCACCTGTTCCCACTTACCTCTTGTATATATTGTCCTGTCTCCCCTTGTCTGTTGTCAGTTCGTCTTGTTCGTCATTCCAAGAAGTCAGATCCAAGCAGCCATAGAGAGACCAAGTACCTTTTTTGATATCCTCCATGAGAGCGTTTTGTTTTGTGACCGTTATGTCACTCACTCTGTAAAGAGTGTTTTCTTTGTTTTTTGATCCATTAAAGTTTATTTTTCTTCAAACCTTTTCGTCTCTGGGTTGTGCAATTGAGTCCTCATATCAGGGAGTCACGGTTCCTAACAGAACGAACTGACCAAAACTGCAGAGCCTTCTTAGTCCAGTGTGATTTACATTACCAACTTAATCCAGCAGCTTTTGTATCTGATGAGGCTATGATAGCGTTTATGATCGCCCATGCGGCAGAGCTGCCGCATGGGCCACTGCGGAGTGGTCTAGAAATTCCAATATCTGTAGATCCTTCATAGCGTTCAAAGACACTATGAGCCGCATATTTGATATTACCTCACCTACCGGTGACGCCACTCAGGCTCTTATGCAGCTCAAACAGCACTCAAGGCCCGTAGTAGATTATGCCATAGAGTTCCATACCTTAGCCATAGACAGTGGCTGGAACACTCCAGCATTAATAGATGCCTTTCGCAATGGACAATCAGAGACAATTAAAGATCACCTGGCTCCATTAGAGTTACCACAAGACCTCGAATCACTCATTTCCACGTCTCTCCGAATTGACAATCGCATCAGGGAAAGAGAGAGAGAACGACGCAGAGTCGCAACAAGACCTCCCAGCCACCAGGGGCGCTCTCTGGGTAGGCAGTCCTCATGGGATTCCTTGTTCGCCTCTTCATCAGGCCCAGCAGTGACAGCGCCACCACAGGCACCGGAGGAACCTATGCAGCTCGGGAGAATGAGGATTTCTCCAGAGGAACGACGGCGCCGCCTGCAGGAGGGATGCTGCTTCTACTGTGGTCATATGGGACACCAGCAGGCGATATGTCCGGGAAAAGGGCATGCTCACCAACCATGAGGAGGGCGTTGGTGAGCAAAATGTCATCTGATTATCCTCCTCGCACACTCACCCAGGTAGATATCACTGCCAATAGTCAGACACACACTATGGGGGCCTTAATTGACTCTGGGGCTGATGAAAGTCTCATAGACTGGGGTCTAGCAAAACGTCTTAATATTAAGACTGTTCCGCTCAAACATCCCATTAATGCCAGTGCCCTAGACGGCAGACTTATGTGTAGAGTCACTGACTGTACAGAACCCATGCAAGTGACTATTGACAATAATCATGTGGAAATGATGCAATTTCATCTGTTCGATTCTGCACAGCATCCGCTGATTTTGGGGTTTCCCTGGTTAAAAACACACAACCCACATATAGACTGGTGTTCAGGACAAATTAAGGGATGGGGAGAGAATTGTGAACATTCATGTAAAGCTCCACGTACTGTTGCAGTGGCTGATAGTAGCTCAGACTTTCCTGACCTTTCCAAGGTCCCCTCTTGCTACAATGACATTAAAGAGGTTTTTAACAAAACCAATGCACTATCATTGCCTCCTCATCGTCCGTTTGACTGTGCCATCGACCTGTTACCTGGCGCACCCATCCCTAGGGGGTGCTTATATTCTATCTCAGGACCAGAGCGGGCGGCCATGGATGACTACATCTCCTCCTCTCTGAAAGCGGGGATAATCCGTCCCTCTTCATCACCTGCGGGCGCAGGATTCTTCTTTGTGGGGAAGAAGGATGGGTCTTTAAGACCATGCATTGACTACAGTCCATTAAATGACATTACGGTGAAAAACCGCCACCCTCTCCCGCTGATGTCTTCAGCTTTTGAACTACTTCAGTCAGCTAAGGTGTTCACCAAGCTCGATCTGAGAAATGCCTACCACCTCGTCAGGATTAGAGAGGGTGACGAGTGGAAAACGGGGTTCAACACACCTAGCGGACATTACGAATACAGGGTTATGCCTTTTGGACTATGCAATGCTCCTGCTGTTTTTCAAACTATGGTCAATGACATTTTGAGAGAATTTTTGAATGTGTCTGTTTTCGTGTATTTGGACAATATTCTGATTTTCTCTCCAGATATTCAGTCTCATGTCAGGCATGTCCGCCAAGTCCTCCAGAAGCTTCTGGAGAATCAGTTGTATGTGAAAGCTTAGAAGTGCGATTTCCATGCAACCACTGTCTCTTTCCTGGGCTACATTATCACCGCCAATCAGTTCCAGATGGATCCGTCCAAGGTCAGTGTGGTGACCGACTGGCCTACTCCAGATAGCCGCAAGAGAGTCCAACAGTTCCTGGGGTTTGCCAACTTTTACCGAAAGTTTATACGCAACTTCAGTTCTGTAGCCGCTCCTCTACATGCTCTCACCTCTTCCAAAGTTTCCTTTCAGTGGACCCCCCAGGCCGAGTCTGCTTTCCAGTGCCTCAAGAAAGGATTCACCACGGCTCCCGTACTCACTGTTCCGGATCCCCAGAGACAGTTTATGGTTGAGGTCGACGCGTCCAACGAAGGCATAGGGGCTGTGTTGTCCCAGAGGTCCTCCAAGGATAACCGGATGCACCCCTGCGCTTATCTATCGCGTAAGTTGACCTCAGCTGGAAATAACTATGATGTGGGGAACAAGGAGTTACTAGCTGTCAAAGCAGCTTTGGAGGAGTGGAGACACTGGCTCGAAGGGGCGGAGCAACCGTTTGTTGTGTGGACAGACCACAAGAACGTAGAGTATGTCAGAAAAGCCAAGAGACTCAATTCACGTCAGGCCCGGTGGTCTCTGTTCTTTAGTAGGTTTAACTTTACGTTATCCTTTAGACCCGGTACGCAAAACCGTAAGCCAGACGCACTGTCTCGTCTCTTTGAGCCTGTCTCTAATGCCAAGAAACCTGAATCAATCCTTCCACTAAACTGTGTGGTTGGGTTGGTAACTTGGCAGATAGAAACAGATGTGAAGCAGGCTAATGTTGTGAGCCCGGCACCTAGTGAGTGTCCAGACAACCGTTTGTTTGTCCCTGTGTCTTTACGCTCTCAGGTAATCCACTGGGCTCACACGTCCAAGCTCACATGCCATCCGGGGGTCCGGCGAATTATGTTTGCCATAAAGCAGCGGTTCTGGTGGCCGGCCATGAGAAAAGAGGTCTCTGAATATGTGGCGGCCTGTCCAGCGTGCGCCCAGAATAAGACTTCTTCCCAGGCCCAGGTGGGTCTGCTCCAGCCTCTCCCAGTGCCTCAACGACCATGGTCGCATATCTCTATGGACTTTGTGACTGGATTCCCACCTTCCAAAGGTAACACTACCGTCCTTACAGTGGTGGATCGGTTCTCAAAGATGGTACATTTCATTCCTCTGCTCAAACTTCCCTCTGCCAAGAAAACGGCAGAGGTCATGCTTACTCATGTGTTCAGAATTCATGGTTTTCCCAGCGACATAGTTTCAGACAGAGGTCCTCAGTTCACTTCCATCTTCTGGAAGGAGTTTTGCCAGCTCCTCGGCGCCACCGTCAGCTTGTCCTCCGGTTATCACCCGCAGTCCAACGGTCAGACAGAACGCCTGAATCAGGACCTCGAAACCTGCCTCAGGTGTCTCGTGTCCCAGAAGCAATCCACTTGGAGCGATCATCTGACCTGGGTAGAGTATGCCCACACACTCTTCTATCGGCTGCCACTGGTCTCTCCCCGTTCCAGTGTGCAAACGGATATCAGCCCCCTCTCTTCCCTGCCAATGAAGAAGAAGTCAAGTTGCCATCCGCGCACGCTATGGTTCGACGCTGTCAGCGGGTCTGGGCCGGTGCTCGGCAGGCGCTACTCCGGACCTCGACCCGGATGAAGTCAGCGGCGGATCGTCACAGACGTGCGGCCCCCCTCTACAAGCCGGGACAGAAAGTCTGGCTCTCTACCAAGGACCTACCTCTTTATGTTCATTCCAAGAAGTTGGCACCGAGGTTTGTGGGTCCTTTCCCAGTCTCAAAAATCATTAACCCTGTCTCTGTGCGCCTCAAACTCCCCAGGTACTTGAAGGTTCATCCTACGTTCCATGTCAGCAAACTCAAGCCAGTTCAAGAGAGCACTCTGGTTCCCCCCTACAAACCCCCCCCTCCACCCCGGATCGTTGATGGTGGCCCGGTGTACACGGTCAGGAAACTTCTGTCGGTCTGCAAACAGGGCCGAGGACGCCAATTATTGGTCGATTGGGAGGGATACGGGCCTGAGGAACGTTGCTGGGTCTCCTCGACTTTCGTGGTGGATAAAAGACCAAGCGAGAATGAAAGCACCAGCGAATAGGAGCTACCCGTGGAAGCCTATGCTGGCAAATATCATCCAGTAGCTTGGTGCGCTTTGCTGAGCGGCTGAAAAAGGTGGCCAAGCCAGAGAGGTGGGAGAAGAAGACCTTACACTCTCTTATCTTGGAAGCTCCCTTTGCCACAACGAGATATAAGATTTGAGCATAGCAGTGAATGAAAAGGGCCTGTGAAATTGTTTCCTTAACTTTCGCTTGCACCCCATTCAATCCAGAGGCCATAACAGCTGCTCCATCGTAGCACTGTGCGACCACTTTTTCAATACAGCCACTCTCCCTCAGGAACTCCAGCAGCCGTGTAGCTATGGCCTCTGCTCGTTTGTCCTCTGTCACATCTTCGTACTTGAAAAAACGCTCTTTTATCCCATCTTCAGTGACATATCGAAGCACATGACATCTGCGCCACGTTGCTAATGTCTGTTCTTTCATCCAACATGACCGCTACAAAAGGTGCCTTCCTCAGTTCCTTTTTCATGCTATCCGTTATTACACTAGCAAGAGCGCTGATCAGGTCATTGTGAATCCTCGAGGACATACCGGTAAAGAGTGTTGATGTGGCGAGGTGTGTGTGCAGGTCGATGTCATATTCTGCCACTAAATCCACCAACTCTATGTAATTCCCCTTGTTTGATGAAGTTACACTCTCATCGTGACCTCGGAACGGCAACTCCTGCTTGCACAAGTACACCACACAGTTTGAGGCGTTTCAAAATTCCTTGGTTCCTCTTCACCTTTTCATTATGAGCGATGACATCCCGGCAAGGTTGCTCATGGGACGGGTGGCGCAGTGGTCTTTGCATCCGATCATCAGATCAAGGGGGAGTGCTGGGGAACTCCAGTTCGAAACCCGCTCCTGCCGCCACTGCGTCAGGCCGTTGTGTCCTTGGGCAAGACACTTCACCCGGATTTGCTCCTGTGGGTATTGTCCACAGTACATGTATAATACCAATGTGTACCTGTAAAAGCGCCTCGATGTCTTCGAGGCGTGAAGATGGACGGTGTGGCGCAGTGCGCTGTGCAATGATCATCAGATCAAGGGGTGAAACCCGCCGCTGCTGCGTCTGTAAAGCCGGTGTGTCCTTGGGCAAGACACTTCACCTGAACTTGCTCCTGTGGGTATTGTCCACAGTATCTGACCATTGCATGTATCATATATGTGTAATGTGTGTATATGTAAAGCGCTTTGAGTCATTGATAAAGCGCTATAATAAATGTAAGGAATTATTATTATTATCCAGCTGGAGCTCTCTCCTGGTGTCCCCAAATGTTTTAAGGCGAATAGTAGCTCTGAGGTGACCTGAAGCATTCCGATGGCGATGTGCTGATTTGGATAAACTTCAAAAAGCAAGCAATCCCAGCAGTAAAGCTTTGGTTCCCTGGTTGATCCAGTCATCCAGTTGTATCTGGCGTAATTGTCGATATTAAAATGCCTCTCGAACCGTTTTTTTTTTAAGTAAGTTAAGCCGTGGTGTTGGTCGCCCTTTGGTAAATAACTCCAATTTATCAGTGTAACTCATCCTTGAAAATTACTCGGTTAGTAGTTTTGCAATGATGTCATCACTATCACTGACATGAGCCATCGTGAATGAACGTATGCTAATTAGCTACTTCCGCCTAGCTTGACCCGTTGTTATAACACATGCATAAACTTGGCAGCGCAGCGGGCGGAACTTGTCATAAAGTCTGCGATAATAAAGCCCACCCATTTCGAGGGAAGATATGATTGGTCAATTGTACTGTCACTTGACATTACTCTCTCGTTGTTTTACTATAGCGGGCCCTCTGTGAATGTACAGCAGGACCACCAATCAGCTCCTGTCTTGTGACTCGCAGAGACGAACTTCTTTTCATTATTTCAGTCCAGACTGCAGCAGGAGGACCGAGCCTGTCTTATGAAACTGCCGGTAGAGCCATCAGCCATGTTTGGCCAGGAGGCCAGTGCCCTGCTGCAACAAGCTCAGGAGGCCCGCCGTTGTGCTCGGGAGATCTCCCGTACCTTTGGCCACCGCCGGGGTGGGCGTAGGTCATCAACCGCTCAAGCTGTATACCCTAGGCAACCCCCTGAGGACCTGAGGGACTACTTGGAAGACTCTAGGCGGAGCAGACGAAGACAGGCAGGTCGGCGTGGTGGCAGGGCTCGGGGCCATGGTTCCCGGCAGCCGCAGCCTTCCTCCTGACGCCAGCAAGGACCCAGCCCTCGCATCACTACAGCCCGTCGCATGGGTTGGACAGCTCTGAGCACGGACCACTGGGTGGTCTCAACCATGACCCAGGGTTACCGGCTTCAGTTTGCTCGGACTTCCCCCTATGGCGAGATCAGCTACGGTTTCGTCAGTGACGGACCAGCGGCACACAGAGGCGTTACGGGTGGAGGTTTCCACCCTCCTAGCGAAAGGTGCAGTCAGGGAGGTGTTGCCAGGGGATCGGCGGGCTGAGTTCTATTCCCGCTATTTCCTCGTCCCCAAAAAGGATGGGAGACTAAGACCAATCCTGGTCCTCAGTGGCCTCAACTGGTTTCTCCAGCCCCTGAAGTTAAACATTTGACAATTCCCAGGGTGAGGCAGGCAATCCAGGCAAGCGATAGGTTTGCCACCATAGACCTCAGGGACGCCTACTTTCAGATTCCCATCTGGGAGGGTCACAGGCGGTTCCTACGGTTCTGAGAGGACAAGATCTTCGAATTCTATGTCCTCCCCTTTGGGATCTCGCTGGCCCCTCACACCATCACCAGGTGCATGGACGCAGTCCTTGGGCCTGCGGCGAGAAGGCTTCATCCGCTCCCTTTGGGGAGTTGGTTTTCCGTGCTAGCCAGCGCTAGATATTGTCTATGGTTTCCCAACAGGTAACCCGGGTGTGAGTGGCCTGTGTGAGGTTGCCACTTGAAACTGTCAGTTGGCCTCGCGTCCAGCAGGCTAGCTTGAGCGGCTCCTTAAACCCCTGTGATCACTGGCCTTAGCGTCTTGCGGGGCCAGTGAAGCTCTACGTAGCGTCTTGCGCCTAAGCTTACAGAGGCCGAAGAGAGCGTCTGGCTGTCCTGCCGGCTCAGGGGTTTTGTAAATACTGTACATTTCTATATATTTTGTTTGTAGCACGGGCTTGGGCCCATCGGGTTGTGTATGTGGTTGGAGCACTGGTGATGGTCATCTGCCAGCCAGAGGTGAGCTGTTGAAAAGTGCATTGTATCTGGAGTAGGCCAGCAGTTAGTGAAAATCCCTGAAAGTTGTCTTGTTAATCAAATTAATAAAACTGGGACAACAGAAGCAATTTTCATATGTAATTTCGTGGAAGGTAATATATTTTTGAAAATAAACATTTTGACCCAAGACCACAAGAACAACTGTCAGTTTGGTCCTAAAAGTGAATGTCAGGTTTCAGGCCCGCTTTTTGTGATATTATATTTGGTTATTTAGTGTTAATTCTACTTCTATCATAGATACATTACAATTGTTAATGCAAACCACTTTCTTTTGAAAACAGCAAATTCACACTAAACCTGCATGGAAAGTGACCAATCTTACTAACATTTCACAAAATATGTTCTTGCAAAAATAGTTCACCAAGGCAAACGTTTTGGACAAAGAACTGCCGATCTTTGTAATTTACTGTACGTATAACATTCAAGTTAAGGCAGGGGGCCAAACATAGAAAGCTTGATAGTTTATCAATTCCCATAATCCTCAGCTGCACTGATAATTATCTAATGTTAGCATGCTTCAAGGTTAAACATGTTCCAAATGGCTAACAATAGCATTTAAGTGAAGGTGAAAAAGCAGGGACTCACATGGCTGTAGACTGTTGTTTATTGAATATATTACATCATCATTACATTTTCATTATAGTAACACAGGGTGAATGATTCACAACAAAATATTAAAACACAATAACAGTAAGTGGTGTAACATCACAATGCCTAACATACAGTAAACCTGAATTCCTGTCAAATCTACTTTTATGAGGACATGTTCAAATAAAATACATTATAATATTGACCTTAAATATGCATGAAGAGGCAGAACATAATATGTGTTCTAACTTTAAATCTATTACATTTAACAGAATAGTGATATTTTAACATTTGAGGGAAATTCAAGCCAAATCTGAGTTAAATCGAGCATATACAATATTGTTGTTGTGCTTTATGTTGATCTCTATCTAATCATGTATCCCTTTAAATAATTATGATAGGAAACACAATCTAACATGGTCAACATATTCCTTTTATATTTCAGCAGCAGGACCCTTCTTCAGAAATCTCAACACGACTCCTTTGATTTGAGGCAGACCCAGGCCATACACGATAGGGTTATTGAGGGGGGGAATGAACAGATACGCTAAAGACAAAATAACTGTGATGCTTGGATTCAGTTGATCAGCCTCAAATCGAGTTAAAGACACCTCGAGGAAGAGAGAGATGGAGTAGGTCATAAAGGACACGATGTGAGGCAGGCAGGTTTGTAACGCCTTTCCTCTGAATTCAGACGATCTCTTCCTGCAGACCAGCAGAATCTGTAGATATGTGTACAGGACGAAGAATAGGGGGATGAAGATGATGGTCACCGAGAGAAACTGACCAGCTATGTTGTTTGGAGTGGTGTCCACACAGGAGAGCTGCACCACAGGCCAGTTAGAGCAGAAAATCCGGTTCAGTTTATTTCCACACAGCGGTAATCTAACAGTAAGATAGACGCAGAAGCCAATAGTAAATACTGGGTATAAAACAGCAACGAGCACAAGAACCTGCACCCATTTGAAGGTCATTTTACTGTGGTAGTGTAAGGGCTGACAGATAGCAATGAATCTGTCGTAGGCCATGATGGTGAGGATGGTCATCTCACAGCAAGCATAGGTGTAAATAACATACATCTGAATAAAGCATAATGGACGTGAGACCAAATGAGTGTCAGAGACGATGTCCTGCAGGAACCTGGGGAAGAATCCAGCTGAGCCAAACAGAGAGTTTACACACAGAGAGCTGATGAAAATATACATGGGCTGATGCAGAGCCTTCTCCAGGAACACTGCCAGAATAATGACCATGTTAGCAGAGACTATAGTCACATAGATGAACAGACACAAGATGAAGAACAGGTATCTGAGGGGCCCAAAGTCTGCAAACAGAGTCAACTGAAAGTAGGGAGGGTTCAGGCTGCTGTTGCTCTTCATGTCTGCTCCAAAGAGAGGAACAATACAGGAACTGTTAATGAGATGCTGTTAGCTACATTTCAGATATTAATACAAAATCAGCCTGCATGCAATCTCCAACAGTTGTATGTTAAATATAACATCTGGGAAAATCTCACCTCCACATACAGTAGTTCACAGACTTATTCAGGCTCTCTATATCTGCGAAGGAAGGGGGAATATAAATGCACAATAAGGGAAATGTTCAAAGGAAAATGTCGTAATTCAACACCAACAGTAATGCAAAAACACAATAAGCCTGCGTGCATGTGAATTACAACCTTCCTAACACTTGCACTTGACAATATTGAATTTAGCTTCATGTAGCTGGAGAACAGAAGCACACAAATGAAGGGCAGGAAAAAAGTCTCATAAACTACATGAACCACCAACATGGTCATTCGCATTGATTTAAACATTATTTCACACTCCTACACATTGCCTCCTTCATGTTTGCAAGTCGGCCTGAACAGAGAACACATTCATAGAAAGAACAAGAGTTATAGAAAGGAGATGCAAGACTTAAGGAAAGGTCACAAGCAGACAATAATCAATATAATCTCATTTGAAGTAAATCAAATATAAGTGAGAATATATTCTTTCCTTATTTTAAATACATATATGTGCACAAATACTTGCATGCAGAAGCAGTATACACATGTATACAGTATGATGATCTACCTGTGTCCAGGTACTAACAATAAAACAACGTATGTCACTCAATATTCATATATTAATACAAAATCAGCCTGCTTGCATGCACGTGAATTGTAAAATCTCCTAGGGTTGCACATGACAATATTGTGCTGGGAATATCTCACCTCCACATACACTACATGCAGCAAAGGTCTGGCCTGTCTCAGTTATTCAAACAGGAGTTCACAGACTTACTCAGGCTTTCTATATCTGGATAAAAGGACGGGATATAACTGCAACATGTCCTAATTCAACACATACAATACTAAAAACCACAATAACCTGCATGCATGTGAACGGCAAACGTTCACAGCTGGACCTGACAATAGTAAATATCAATTCCAAGTAACCGAAGAAGTGATGTACACAAACTAAGACCTTCTCATAAACTACATGCACCACAATCCTGGCATCTCTCACTTATTGAAACAGTATTTCACTCAGATTTCAAATGTTTGTGTTTGCACCTAAAGCAAAAAGAGAGGTGCATTCAAAGACCAACCGGTAAAGGGAGGAGAGGAAGACCTGAAAAAAAGGCTAAACGTGCCCCAGCCAGCACATAGCATCATCACATTGAAGGATAATGTAAGTGAGAATAATCCATAGCATACACACCATGTTAATCAATGCTTGCATAAGAATACCATATTCAATGAATTCAACACTCTCAGTACATCAGTACATTGAAATACACTCATACAGAATAATTATTGACTTACTGATTCCATGCCTGAAAGTGTAGGAACATTTACATATGTTATACTTGTGTTCAGATCAGCACGATAACCTTGAAAGCATTCAATATAATGAGGACAACTATTAAAGACAATAGTTAGACAACTGAACCAACCATCAACAATTATGTTTTAAGATTCAACGTGGGTACTAACAATAAAACAGTGTATGTGACTCAGCTTGTTAGTGAGAGCTTTGACATGATGAGAGGAAGCCCTCCTCCCCTGTAATGATCCACTCTGAAGAAGCTGGACACTATAGGTTTGTTGCTGAGAGACAAACACCTGTGTGTGTGTGTGTGTGTGTGTGTGTGTGTGTGTGTGTGTGTGTGTGTGTGTGTGTGTGTGTGTGTGTGTGTGTGTGTGTGTGTGTGTGTGTGTGTTGGCCTCTCAGTAATATGATGCAATGTATTCAGATGACAGCCGTGTCCACAGAATAATTGATCCGAGGCGGTCAACAAAAACGGTTTCTCCTTAGTCCTCTGAGGAGAGAAACTTTGGCCTGTTAGCAAATACATTAACAACAACTTTATAAGATCATTTAATATAAGAAACGGTTATATAATATACAGAGTAATACAAAATAATATGATGTAACACGTTATAATAATTAACATAAATAATAATAAAGTGGGACTTAATGATGTTTTCTGTAATCCACTCAAACATCCAAAATCCATATTAAGGATTACGTTGTACTGTCTTTGACACACACACACACACACACACACACCACACACACACACACACACACACACACACACACCACACACACACACACACACACACAACACACAAAACACACACACACACACACACACACACACACACACACACACACACACACACACACACACCACACACACACACACACACAACACACACACACACAGCTGTGGAAGCTGCGCCAATGCAGAAGGAATGGCTCGAATAATGTTCTGAACATATCCCCAAAATAAGCAACACATTGTGGAAGTGTCTCTGGAACCAGAAACGTGTGGCCTTTTCTGTGTCGGTGAGAAAGAGTTGAGGCGTTGCGTGTGCATCGTACCTTACGCTGAGGTATTTGGTTAGTGGCTCGTATGGGCTGGGATACGTGTTCAGGCGGAAGATCATTTCTTTCGACTCCACTTCGAGCGATATAATTACTAACAAAGCACTTGTATACTAATAAAGGACTGGCTTACCTAAAGCCAGTTGAGTAGCACTTGAAATGTTTTGCTCTATGAAACCTGATGCACTTATATGATTCTGTTTTCTTCAAGTTTGTATTTTGTTGGTCGAACGCACTTATTGTAAGTCGCTTTGGATAAAAGCGTCAGCTAAATGTAATGTAATGTAAAGATGTGGATGGGTAAAGAAATTCCCAGCTGATCCGTTTTATTCCTTCGGAGTGTGAATATGAGAGAGTCGTTTGCCGTGGAGGGCTAACAGCTGCCGTGGAGGGCTAACAGCTGCCGTTTTGTGCATCTGTCTGCCTATAAGTAGTTTGACAAGAGGAGAGTGATGCGCTGTACTTTCTCTGAGGATAGAGAAGCCTGGAAAGACATTGAGTCCAGGGTGATGTCTAGAAACTCAATGGAGGTTGTAGGCCCTGAGGTTTTCTCTTCAGACAGAGGAATGCCAAGGTTTGAAAAATGTTTGTATGAGTGTGCTCAGCCCGTGGCAGGGGGGTGAGGATGGTGGAGTGATAGTGAGAAAGTCGTCGAGAAGATGGAGCACATAGGGGAGTCTGTGGTTGTTTGTCAAGATCCGGCACAGAGCTTCTGAAAGGGAGTCAAAGATTTTGGGACTGCTTCTGCAGCCGAATGTGAGGCGTACTGAGATGTAATAGGCTCCCTTCCAGTACGCTCCAAAGAAACGCCAGGAGTCTGGGTGAATAGGCAAGATCTTGAGTGCACTGGTGATGTCTGCCTTAGAGAGCCATGCTCCCCGGCCTGCTGAGCGGATGAGGGTGATGGCGTGGTCGATGTTTGCGTATTGCATCGAAAAGTCTGGGCTTGGAATGACGCTGTTAATGCTCGGGATGGCTGAGCCGTGTGGAGAAGACAGGTCTATTATGAGCCTCTTTTCCCGGAGTATTTCCGAGTAGCTATGCCTACTGGACTGATGCGGACACTGGAAAGGGGGGACTATCGAATGGCCTATCATGAATCCTTCTTTGACCAGTAAGGTCTCGAAGGTGTGAGGTTCTGTTAAAGCGGACTGAAGGTTGTGGCAGATGTGAGATGTGTCAGGCAGTATTGCTATGCCTGGGGGAAACCATGGGTGAAGCCATTGGTGAGAAAGTAAACAAACTATCTGGATGATTCACTGAGGCGGTAGCTAAGTTGCTTATCTTGACGGGTGTGCTGAGGTGCCGTGCTATTCAATCTGCTGGTGTAGTTGGGTTGTGAGGGCAGGTGCTCCTGGCATGAGCGCCGCCGCAGAAAGAGCAGCTGTGCATGAGGCGGCAGCTAGAAAGAGAGCAGCCTAGGTCATTGAAATTGTTGCGCACCATCCTGCCTCCCTGGTAGAGGATTGGCCTTCCGCGTCTGTTGACGCCCTTTGAAACGGGGGCGTTGGTTGGTTAACATTCGTTTGCGGGCCTAGGGATGATGGGAGGTGGGGGTGCGGCAGGTGACAGGCGGTTGAAGGTTGAGGCGTTGCCTCTTGAAGGAAAGGGGAGTGAGCGGGGCGGCTCGGGTGGTGGGGCGCTGACTGACCACGCTGAGGCCGGGTGGGAAGGGGCTCCACATAATTGGCAAGAGAGGGATGCGCGTGCTGCGAAGATGCGGCAGTAAAGCTCGGAGTCCAGAGCGCCCCAGTATGTTCCCTGGTTGAACTGCTTGATGCGGCCGGCGGCTTGGCTAGCAAAGTGGACGTGGTAGGTGTAAAAACCTGAGTCTCCGAAGTGTAAGGCTATGTCGAGCTCTATGAGGAGGTCGTCCAACTCGGTTCTGCGTGTGGGATAGACTGAGCAGATGACGTCGCGGTAAAGGGAAAAAGCTAGGGCGAACTCTGCGGGGGTTAAGTCCTTAGACCTCAGAGGTGATGGATTTCGCAGCTGGACTAAACCGAAGTTGGTCTGCATTTCCCTGGGCTGGCTAGTGTCGATGATTGATGGCTGTAGTAGCTGAGCCAAGTCTACGTAGTTACCTAGGGGAATCTGTTGGCGCAAGATGGGGGACACGGGGGAAGGGCGATAGACTGAGGAGGCTGGCTGGATGGGCGGTGTTGCTGTGGCTAGAGTGTAGCTGGTTGCACAGGGAGGATGGAGTAGGGATGGGGTAGGGATGGGGTAGGGATGGGGGATGGGGGGGGATGGGGGGATGGGGGATGGGGGAGGGGGGGGGGGAAGGATAGAACAGTTGGGAAAAGAAGGTACTGGGTAAGAGTCGGCTAATGGGTTAGCATGTAGCATGGCCCCTTGGGTTACTGGGTGAGGTGCTGTTGATACGGGGTTAGCTGCTAAAGGAGGAAGGTAAGCAGAAGCTGGGTTGCTGTGGACTGCTGAAGGTAGAGAAGAAGAAGAAGGGATGAAGGGATGTATGTGCAAGGGGATTTCGTGAAGCCTGTGAGCACAGGGATGAGAGAAAGGTTGACATGAGCTGCGACATGTCAGACACAGAGAGAGCAGGCACAGAGGGCAATACGACCTGGCCCCAACCAGGGGGTGCTGGTGAGTCGGGCTGTGTCCGTGGAGGAGGACGGAGGCCTGTGACGTCACGACCCGTGGTGCGCGTGCCGCGCGGTGGTTGGCTCTGGAGCAGGAAGAGTTGTGTGTCTCGTTGTTCTTGCCGTTGTGCTGCTGTAGGCTTTGTAGAGGTTGAACAGTCTAGCCTTGTTGTCATTTAGGTGAAAGTGGATGCCGTTTTCTCTCAGGAAACGTTGGAGTTGAATGACTGTCCACCTCCTGAGTTTGGGCTCCGTTTCGGAGTGCGGCTCCGTCCGAGAGGCGTGTCGAGTGCGCCGCTGCGAGTGGCCGGGGGCTGCTAGTGAGGCAGGCTGCCGTTGGTGGGGAGATTGGAGCTGGCTGTGCCTGTTGTGGCCCCGGTTGTTTGCCCACGCTGGCGGAGTAGACGAAGCCTGGGACCTGTCTGGAGTTGGAGGTGTCTCGTTGGGGGAGCTTGAGTGGGAGCGGTCGCGGCTGGTGTGTGGGACACTGATTGCCGAGCGCACACGGCTCCGTTCGGATGCTTGGCTAAGATCCAACTGCTGAAACGTGGATGGCGGGTAGCCGATGTCGAAGAGATCTTCGTCTGACTCCGGTGAGTTGATCAGCAGTTCGGGATCCATGGTGAGTTGAATGTTCTCGTGGTAGCGTTTAGCTTGTTTGAACCGTGACGACGCGCGGCGTGAATCACGGTCTGGCTGTCAGTCCTTGAAAGGATGGAGACAAGCAGTGGCCGGAAGTTTTGCCGGATATAAATAGGGGTGGCCGTGGTTCGAGGCGGAGTTTTAGGCGTGGCCATGCTCCTGAACCTATGTTAACAATTTAACCTCATTTACAGTTAACTCTCACAGTAACGTGATCAATCCACGTTACATCAAACATTGCCTTTGTATTCAGTACAATTCAGTTTGCTGAAGCTCTTCACGTGTTGATGGAGTTTAATGAGATCCATAGAGGAGTTAGCAGTCAGATAAAAAACCTCCCACAGACTCAGTCACTGTCTGTCACTCTTTGTGTGAAGCATTAGCACTCTTCATCACAGCTTGCATGTTCCTGCAAGAGAGACTGTTCAGGTATTGTTCATGAGAGTGAACATATGATCTGCCTGCATTACTGATGGATGCTCAATTCAATGTGACATCACTTTTGATGGGCATGTGGAAGTGCAGAGATATAGATATCTGTATTTTGTGATCATGTTTATGTTCTGATCATCTGCAGTAATTCCACTATTGTGTGCATCATTGTTGTTCCAGGGTTCGTACGGTCATTGAAAACCTGGAAAAGTCATGGAAATTCAAAATGCAAATTCCAGGCCCTGGAAAAATTATGGAAAACGATATTTTTCCCAAAGTTTTGGAAAAGTCATGGAAATGTAACTAAAGTTGCGTCAAATATAATTTACATTTGATCTAATCACCGAAATAATCTGCGGTCGCGAGCTGTTAGGTGCCATCATGACGCGCATGGTGTTATTTTTTAATATATGAAGCGCGAGCTGTGTGCTCGAGTCTTCCTGCCTGTCGGCTGAACTCTGCTGCTCCGGGATGAGGGTCAGCTACATTATCTACGGTGCGTTCGTTAACTGTGCGGAGTCACTGTGGCACAGACTGAGCCGCTGGTGAACAGCTGTTAGAACGGGCCGTTCAGGTGTTCAGAGCAGAGCGGCAGAGCGTGATGTGAACTGGAACGTTTTTCTGTCGCAATATTATTTAAGGAATCGATGAGCTAGCTAGCTAGCATACATTGTCACTATCTGCTAACGTTAGCTTTAGCCTTCGTTTTCTAATAGTACTCAGATCTTGTACTTGAGTAAAAGTAGAAGTACTCAGATCTTGTACTTGAGTAAAAGTAGAAGTACTCAGATCTTGTACTTGAGTAAAAGTAGAAGTACTCAGATCTTGTACTTGAGTAAAAGTAGAAGTACTCAGATCTTGTTCTTAAGTAAAAGTAGAAGTACTCAGATCTTGTACTTGAGTAAATGTAGAAGTACTCAGATCTTGTACTTGAGTAAAAGTAGAAGTACTCAGATCTTGTACTTGAGTAAAAGTAGAAGTACTCAGATATTGTACTTTAGTAGAAGTAAAAAGTAGAAAAGTGAAAGTAGAAAAGTATTCTCATCAAAATATAGTGAAAGTAGCGACAGTAAAAGTAGGCATTGTGCAGATTGGTCCATTTCAGAATAATATATATGATATGTTTTATAATGATTGATCATGAAAGTGTTCTCAAAGCTGGTGAAGGTGCAGCTAGTTTGAATGACTTTGTATACTGCAGGGTAGCTGGTGGATTTACTCCAGGTGGAGCTAAAGTCTGATTCAACACTTGATTAGATTTCACATCATTCATCCACATCTGTAAAGTAACTAAATGTATTAAATACATGTAGTGGAGTAAAAGTACACCATGTACCTCTGAACTGTAGTGGGGTAGAAGAACAAAGTAGCAAAACATTGAAATTCTTAAAGTACAAGTATCTCAAAATTGTACCCAAGTATAGTACTTGAGTTTATGAACTTAGTTACTTTACACCACTGGCTATACAGATAGAAAGACGAAGCCTTGCACAGAGGCATGAAAATACATTAACTCAACAGTGCTGCCAGAATGATAAACTGACTGCTACACAATTAAAATAAAAGCTTTTATATATTTCTATTAGATGTGACTCTTTGGCGTTTCTGTTATTATGACCTGCTGCTTTAGTCGCTCTGACTGCTAAACTCCTCTGTTATTCCTAAACCGATATTCCGTGGGGTCAGGGGTCGGGTCCTTGTCACCTTTTTCATACCTGATGACTTTGCCTCCCTGACTGCAGTTGCTTTAGCGAGTAGAAGCTAGTAAGCCTACTATTTGATTTGTTTTAGATCGGCACTACATGTTTCATATCAGACCTTATTTTCCTGTTCCATGTTCAAATAAACCATTTTCAGTGGTCATTCTTTTTGGTCATGGAAAATTAGGTAAAGGTCATTGAGAAGTCATGGAGAAGTGTATGAACCCTGTTATTCACAAAAGCCTCATGAGCCTATGTACATTACATCACAGGTCACTTGTTAGACGCTTTTATCCAAAGCGACTCACATACTCAATACTGAGGGCAATCCCCACAGGAGCACTTTGGGGTGAAGGGTCTCAGCTGACTGCTGCGGGGTTTGAACCTGTGACCCCCTGATCCGAACACCAACGCTCAACCCACTGCACCACACGTACATGTTCATTGCAGCTTTGTTGATTGACTCTGTTCTTTATAGCACCAATATTTACCCCAGGCTTCTGATTGACTTCTTATCAGAGAAACAGATCATATGTTATCGAGCCCGTCTGTTTCAAAATGTGATGAATATGACTTTGACCTTTTCAGAGTGTTCACTGCTGGCAGCCATGGCCTGCGACAGATACGTGTCTCTCTGTAAACCTCTGCATTATTCAACCATCGTGAGGAAAAGAACTGTCGATGTCTGTCTGGTTTTGTCTTGGCTTCTGCCGACTTGTGAGACTGCATTGGGATGCATTCTTTATTCTAATAGCAAACTCTGCAGTTTTACTATTAGGGGGATTTTTTGTAACAATTCAATTTACAATCTTCAGCGTGTGAGCTCGAGCGCTCTCTCTGTATATGGAGTGCTCATGTTGGTAAATGTGTCCCTTCTGCCTCTTATCTTCATACTTTTTACATACACCAGGAGACTTATACTATCATATCAGAATGGTAGAGAGTACAGGAGAAAAGCTGCACAGACCTGTTGACCCCACCTGTTGGTTTTAATCAGCTTTCCCTGTTTATCTGATTTAGATCTTGTTATAATTCCTCTAGGATTCAATATTCCCAAAATGACACGTTTGATATTGACTTTGCAAATAGTTTCCTATCACTCCGTCTTCAACCCAATCATATACGGACTGAACGTGAAAGAAACCTCTAAACACCTTCAATTGTTGTTGTGTCGGATCAAATCACACTAATGTTACCTGGGTTGGGCGAAGAGTTACTAAACAAAGCACAACAAGTCAGGAAATGTGTGTTTGGTAGACGACTACTTGTTTGTCACAATGCTTCTTGGCATTACATTTCATACTGTTGGAAAGCCTGTTTATTTCTCTTTTCAATGGAGCCACATTTGTGAGGAACAAGCGTTTGTGGGATGAGAAGCAGAGCTGAGTGTGTGGGTCACGCCACGAATAATGTGCCAGATCTTCTCTGCCAATGCCAAACAGCTTTGTGTTGCTGTTGACTCTTTGTTGGTGTTGTGTTGTGTTTGTAAACTTGAATCAGTTTGTTTGCGCACATAAAAGACTGCATCAAATACAGATGATGAAAAATGAAGAAATGTGACAGAAGAGATCAGGAAGCTGCAGCTTTAACAGCCGCCCCCTCAGAGACAGATGCTAACAATTACAAAGAAGAATCACAGATCATATTTACCCACCATAATAAAGTATACAACAAAAGCAAAAGCCTACATAGCAATAATAAGAGCAACTGAAAATACAAGTTCTTCTTCCCGCAATCCAATCTGTGTTGTCTTATTACGATAAACAATCGTAAGATGAGCAATCTTCACGATGAGTTCAAAAGAGCATTAACTTTTACACTCTAAGGTCAAGAGGTCAACATGTGGTGACAAAGTGATCAGAAATGACCTAAAGAGTGTGTGTGTGTGTGTGTGTGTGTGTGTGTGTCTCTCAGTAACATGATGCAATGTATTCAGACGACAGCAGTGTCCACAGAAGCTGATGTAATGAGGGTCTTTAGGCCCCCCCCCCAAAATCATGAATCAGCTAAATATTTTCTGTCTTACACATAAACGTTTGGCAAATACAAAAAAGTCTAGTTTTAGTTGCGTCTCTAGGTAAGACTGGAAAGTGTGTGTGTGTGTGTGTGTGTGTGTGTGTGTGTGTGTGTGTGTGTGTGTGTGTGGTGTGTGTGTGTGTGGGTGTGTGTGTCTATTAGGGTGTGTGTGTGTGTGTATGTGTGTCTATTAGGGGTGTGTGTGTGTGTGTGTGTGTGTGTGTGTGTCTATTAGGGTGTGTGTGTGTGTGTGTGTGTGTGTATGTGTGTCTAATAGGGTGTGTGTGTGTATGTGTGTCTATTAGTGTGTGTGTGTGTGTGTGTGTGTGTGTGTGTGTGTGTGTGTGTGTGTGTGTGTGTGTGTGTGTGTGTGTGTGTGTGTGTGTTTTCCTCTCAGTAATATGATGCTAAGTGTTCAGATCACAGCCGTGTCCACAGAAGCTGATGTAATGAGGGTCATTAGAGCCCCTCCCCCCTCTCCGACTACAGCCAGTGTACAAAGAGCTAATTATGACCCAGTGGTCACAGTGAGTCTCAGGGGGGGGGGGGGGGGGGGGAGGGGGGGCTCTGTTGTCACAAACACAACACACACTCACCTGAGCTGCTGAGTAGCTGAGGTGATTATCTCAGTAATTGGTCCGAGGCGGTCAACAAAAAAGGTTTCTCCTTAGTCCTCTGAGGAGAGAAACTTTGGCCTGTTAGCAACAACTTTATAAGATCATTTAATATAATACATGGTTATATAATATACAGAGTAATGCAAAATAATATGATGTAACACGTTATAATAATTAACATCAATAATAATAAAGTGGGACTTAATGATGTTTTCTGTAATCCACTCAAACATCCAAAATCCATATTAGGATTATGTTTTACTGTCTTTGTCTGTCACACACACACACACACACACACACACACACACACACACACACACACACACACACACACACACACAGTTTTCATCACTTTAGGGAAACAAACTCCTCAAAAGTTAGCATTATAACTCTTCATGAACATATTTAAACATGACATGTCAGAAAACGTGTAATGTCAAAGATAACTGTGTTAATGTCCGTAATGAGGGGGGGGGGGGGGGGGGGTTCATGGTGATATCTGTTAGTTTATTGTTTACCCTATTCTCCTGTAGTGTGTACCACATGTCTGAGTTTTATTGGTCACAAATACATTTAAAAAGCACACAGTGAAATGTGGTCTCTGCTTGTAACCCATCCTAGTATAGCTATTGAGGGCCCTCTCCCAGCAGTAGCAGTCCACACTCCATTTTTAGATCTGTGCGGGGACTTGAACCGACAACCCTACGGCAGTTATTGCACATCAGAAGTCTGGTAGCTCTGTGTACAAATGTGCAAAATAAGCTGAGGGTTGTCTGAAGATAAAAAAAGTGGACATCTCGTTTAATATCCAAGATGTACAGACATATTTAGCTGTATACGTTTTGACCTGTATGAAGACAGAACATTTGTAGATACAGCTTTGGGTCTCTAGAACATTTGCTCAGAAAAACTAAAGTGAAAAGTAACAAATCAAATAATAAAAATCTTGATCTCTAACGAGGGGTTACGTATGGTAACCCTTGTTATATAAGCACAGGCGGAGCCCTCTACTGGACTCTATGGGTACTACCTTATCATGCGAGCATTCACCTACTGAGACTTCTATAGACGTAGCCGGCCCCGGGGCGGGCCTACCTGAATGCGCGCGCATCTCACCGTATAAAAGGAGGCCTCGCCTCCTGACCGCCTCCTACACCTCTCTTCAGCGAGCGGTATAGGACAGACAGTGCCCCAAGTAGAGGGCTCCGCCTGTGCTTATATAACAAGGGTTACCATACGTAACCCCTCGTTAAATCTCTCACAGGCTCCGAGCCCCGATGTATACACATGCTAACTGTAGCTTTCAGCTCCGTTATCCGGCCGCTATGGTCCGTAGCAGCTCGTTCAAGCTCAAGCTCAGTTTGCTCGACTTTATCTTGTAATGGTCCTATTGACTCTTTTAGTTCTTTTCGGACAGAGGTAATCTCGGAGCGTAGGCTGGAAGACAAAGAGTACATCTTGCCAATAATGTCGGCTTTCAGGGAGTCCATCATACTTTGTAAAAGTTCGGCGTCGAGTGCGTTAGCTTCAGCCACCCCTCGAGTAGCGTTAGCCGGGTCAGGCAAAGGCGAGGTTTTGCTGCGGCCTCCTCTCGAAGTCTTTGTAACTCTTTACAATTATTTTGTGTTTTTGAAGTATTTGTTGTCTTTTTAAAATAGTTTTGAGTCTCTTTGACATCTGTTTAACTCTTTAAAGTCGTCTGGTGTCTCTTTGTATTATTTCTTTGTTTCTCTGTTGTTGCTTTGTGATTATTTACTTTTTCTGTACGTAGCTCTTTTAGTTTCATTCTGTTGGTGAAGCCAAGAAGGGCTATAATCATTTAATAATTATTTTTATTTTTATAGCGCCTTTCAAGAGATCCAAGGACGCTTTACAATGGGAAATAAAACAACAAAATAATAATAGTCACAAGGATACACAGGTTATGAAAAAAATAAGCGGTTGCTGGTTACTTCATTTTAGCTGAGGCCAAAGGCCCGGGTGAACAGATGGTGTTTGAGGTGTTTTTTGAAGGTGTCCAGAGAGTCGGCATTCCTGATAGCAGAGGGGAGAGCATTCCAGAGGGTGGGAGCTGCGACACTGAAAGCCCTGTTGCCAAAGGTTTTTAGCTTGGAGCGCTGGATGGAGAGCAGCCCGTTGTCGGAGGACCGCAGTTGACGAGAGGGGGTGTAGGGCTGAAGGAGGTCAGAGATGTATGGAGGGGCTAGGGAGTGGAGAGATTTGTAGGTTAGCAGGAGGAGTTTGTACTGGATGCGTCACTTGACCGGGAGCCAGTGAAGGTGGATGAGGGTGGGGGTAATGTGTTGCCAGGGCTTAGTGTGGGTGAGGAGCCTGGCTGCAGAGTTCTGGACGTACTGGAGCCTGTCCAGGGCTTTGCTGGTGACCCCGAACAGGACTCCATTGCAGTAGTCCAGGCGTGAGGAGATTAATGAATGTTTCTGCAACGGGGTCGGGAGAGAGGGCCGGAGTCTAGAGATGTTTTGAAGGTGGAAGAACGCAGTTTTGACAGTTGACCTGATGTGGGAGTTGAAGGTGAGGCTAGAGTCCAGAGTGACGCCCAGGCTGCAAACCTCAGGGGAAGGGTGGATGGAGCAGCCATCGATGGTGAGGAGGAGATCTCCGACCTTCCGGAGCAGTGTTTTTGGGGCCACAACCATGAGCTCTGTTTTGTTTTTATTGAGTCTCAGTAGATTTGTTGACATCCAGGTTTTGATGTCGTGGAGGCAGTTGACTACTGACGGTGGGGGTAGCTGGGATGATGGATTGGTGCTGATGTAGAGTTGGGTGTCGTCGGCATAGGAGTGGAAGTTGAGACCATGTTGGCGGATGATTTCACCGAGGGGGGAGCATGTAGATGTTAAATAGAAGGTAATGGGTATTTGGGTAATGGGGCCTCTGTTTGGTAGACCTGTTTAGTATCCATCCCTGTTTTCACATGGGTGTGTGTGTGTGTGTGTGTGTGTGTGTGTGTGTGTGTGTGTGTGTGTGTGTGTGTGTGTGTGTGTGTGTGTGTGTGTGTGTGTGTGTGTGTGTGTGTGTGTGTGTGTGTGTGTGTGTGTGTGTGTGTGTGTGTGTGTGTGTGTGTGTGTGTGTGTGTGTGTGTGTGTGTGTGTGTGTATTTTTAGGTTGGGTGCAAAGCCTGCAGGCAGCAGTGAGACTCGGCCCCCCGCAGCTGTAGTGACCCTTACCGCTGCAAGATGGACTATCCCTGCATCGGAACCTGTCTGATCATCAACAAGAACTTCCACCCAAGCACAGGTAGATACAACCTTTCTACAAAACACAAAGGTCTTATTTCATAGTCACTTGCACTCAATGTTCTGCATTTTTCATAACGTACACAATAAACATACAATAAGTATAAAAGAGGTCTTCTCTGATGGACTTGTACCAAATCTCGCCCTCCGTCTGTTTAAAAAAGAAAACGATTAAAAGCCTCCACCCTGTCACATCTTCACCTTTAGTAATTTACCAAAATGTCAAATTAGTTAGTTGTGTTTCACCATTTTCTGTAACATTACACACAATTAGACAAAAGACATTTGTTTGTGACTTAAACAAATGTGGAAAAAGGTGTTTTCCTTCTATCATGTTATATGTCGTTATACATCACAGAAATGGTACTGTACACAACACATTACTTTAAGACATTTTTAAAAGGAACATACCGTACTTTCTCACATTTAATTATTTTATTTGCATCATATGGGACAACACAAAAGACTCAAACCAGTAAAACAAAACAAAATGGAAGCTAAAATGTCCCTAAGAACAATCATATCTAGTGTTACGGTTCTTACACATCCATTTCAAGCTCAGCATTTACAGCACGTTTCCATCTTTGCCCAAATGACTTTATATTCACCGTATATACCGCCATATTCCCCTTCGATCATTTTCAAAGTTCCCTTTCTCCCACCCGGCAAACAGCAACACCTTTTCATTCATGTCACAAGCTTCAAGTCCAACACAAGAGAGAAAAACATTTAAATAATAATTAAAAACATGGATCTCAATGCTTCTATAACGGAGAGCAAAGAAACGTAGGCAGCATAAAGTATTTGCTCTTAGTAGGGATGCATACCGGTATCCGGTATTACCGAAATACCGGTTACTGGTGGCTACGGTATACCGTACCGAAATCAAATCCGGTTTCTTTTTTAATTAATTGTACAAGTGAGTCCGTGGCCCGTGATGGCGGGTGTTATAAATTAGATTGTATAATCGTTTTTCTTCATATGTTATGTATTTTTCATTGTCTGTTCAATACTAGAAAGGTAAAAGTCCCACAAATGAACTGTGATGGGATTTGTTTTCTCTCACCAGTGAAGGTAAATGTTGATTTTAAAGATGAGATTTGTTTGTTTGTGCAATGCCGAGATCTCATGACCTTTATTCTATTATGTATTTGTTCTCTAGTCGAATCTCAGGTTTAACATTAATTATAACAGTGCTATAATGGTCTGTTTGCATTGACAAGATGTGCTATTCACGCGGCACACCCTTGTTCTTTTTGTCAGCCTACTTGTCTCTCATATTCACTGTGAGCGTGAGAAGAGTGATCTGTGTTTCTCTTCAATGAGACTCTTTCCTGCCACCTGGCATCAACCTGGCTGCCACTTAATTTGTTTAAGTCTTTCTCTGCAGCACTAGACCAAAGTACAAAACAGTAATCAAGCTGCGACAGAACCAATGCATCCAAAACCTGTCTAGTGACATCTAGTGGCAAATACTTGTGACACACCCCTTCCCATTTTACATACATATTGCAATATTATGAGAAACCTCAAGACAAGAATGGGTGAAAGCACAAACAACAGAAGAAAATATAATAAATCACATGCGATTCAACAATTATTTCTTAAACCAAAATGTGAAAGTTATATCCCTTGAAATCCTGAATCCAAAAGATTGAAATCTACAAACCACATTAGTTGAGGTTTGTAGCTCAAGGTTCAAGGTTCTTTATTGTCAAACTAACATAGCTACAGAGTAATTATGTCGTTGAAACTCTTAGGTCACAGGCTTCTCCAACAATGCAACACAATAATACAGATAAGCAGACAATATTAAAACAATATTGTAACTGTAACAACATGTAAGTCCACGTGTGTACAGAGAGAGTATTTAGAAGCAACTCATGAGTTTATTTTGAGCCATTTGACTTCTGCACCAGAAGGTGACAGCATAGTCCCAGCAAGATTCTTTGATGTCACGTACAGTCTATAGTTACATCTCACAGGGCTGCTTTCCTGGAAGATCGTTTTAAGGTTGAACTATCTGTATTTATTTCCAACTGGTCTAAAATAATTGTGCATTAAGGCCGATGACAGGCTTTGAACCTGTTTTCTACTGGGTTTGGTTTGCTATAAAAATAGGAATGATTAAAAGTTTATCAGGATGGTTTTTGTAAGTCGGTGGTGACATGTTGAGCATGCAGCCTAGATGAAGCCAGAGGAACATATCAAATGTAGTTAAGAAGGCCTTTAATGAATCAAAAGCCCTGAAAAATGTACACTATTTCAGGAAGTGAAATTATTACAACTGCATGTTTAATTAGGAACATATTTGAATCACAAACTGCAATGGTGCATTAAATGTGGATGTTCATAAACTACTGTAGTTTCTCTATTCTTTAAACATGTTCTGACATGACAAGAGATTTCTAAGCCAATGAACTGCTCCCTATGGTCAAGGTGCGCCTGGTTTCTCCCGCCCACATAGGGAGCGGCGTTCCTGATTGGCTGAAAGTTGAAGAACAATTTGACATTTCCTTATACTGTAATAATAGTAGAGACGGGGGCCACTGACTTACAGAGAGGTAGGTTTATTTAAAAAAACAATGTATATTATAGATATGTCATTAGTTTTAAAATAATAAAATTCAATAACGTGCTTTAAAGGGCCCATGACGAAGTAAGCTAAGTAGCCAATATAAGACTTGGCAGTACAGATAAATGTGGGCTCACTATTTGGCAAGATGACTAAGTCTTATATTGGCTAGCTAGCTTACTTCGTCTTCCTCATCAGCCAGCATCCTTGGTATCTGTTGCTCACTGAGTTGATTCTCGCTAAGTAGCCAATATAAGGCTTAGTCATCTTGCTAAATAGTGAGCCTGTGTTTAAGGGGTCTTATTGTAAAGTGGTACCGAAAGCTTTGAACTGTTGAACCTGTGTAACTCAACAGGATTAATAAGGACAGGAACAAGTCATAATGAACACTGTATACGCTGCTGTTAATGACACGACTTTCAAACCATGGGAAATAAATGTTTAATACAATAAAAATTTACAAATCTGCAAAACAAAATTAGATGAAAGGCTGGAAATGTAATACTGAAATGTAGTAAATGCTGACGCAGAATTGGAGAGTTTAATACATTTAAAACATGTATAAATGAGTGGTATGTACATCACTGATATACCTGAACTAGTTGCATTTCATCTCTTTACCCCAAAAAAGCAAAATAACATGCATCACATTTATCTGAAACCCAAATCTGCACAATGGTTGCTAACATCTAAATATATATATATATATATATATATAACAGCATTGTGTCCTCTTAAAAAAAAATCCCTTTCGTTGCTTTTATAGGACTCCACTTAACATATTCCCTCCTATAACAATGTTCACATACCGTTTTTAAAAAAAAAAGTATACAATTCATGATTGTGTTCCTATTCTAAACCTGTCGCCTACATTACCCACAATGCAACAGAACCACTTGTAGTCCTTAGAACAAACTGATGCTTTATACAACTACTTTACAGAGACATGTAGTCACACTTTGATGCATAAAATAGGCGGAGTTACCCTTTAAGGAATTACATATGTTATTGTATTAATATAAGAAAAGCAGCAGGTGTATTTCCAGTACCATACAAGCTGCAAAACAGCACTTTGCACTAAAGGAAAACAATGCATATCATGGCTGATGAGATATGAAATAATACTTTTAAATGTATGCATGATGAGACACAACCATTTTCAGAATGATTATGAAATGGCACGAATTAGGAGGGAGGTTAAAAACACTGATATGAATCCTCATAGCACCAGAACTCGAAAATACTTCAGACTTTCCTCAGAGAACTACTGTTATGTGTACAAATGTACTACTGTCAGTACCAAAGTACACAGGAATAAAGTGACCTGAATAACCTTCCTTTCATAGGAGAGGAGCTTTTATTTTGAAATACAAGGAGCGCATATGAAGGTGTGGAAGAACATGTACACACATATATAATAATGGGAAAATAAAATGTGTTTAACTGTGAAGGAATTCAACTTTTAAAATGATGTGAGCTGGTGCCATTTTACCACATATCACCACCAGTGTTTCCAAAAATGTGCAGAAATCTGTGCTTTAATGTGACCATTTCCCATGTGCACTTGAAGAACATAAAGTGTGTATGTGTTTCTTCCCTTAACATATCTTAAAGTCTGGACATAGATCTAAAAGTATACCTCATCCTCATTATGGCTTCATGAAAAACATTTTTGTTATTATAAAAGTGCAGAGTTCTTCTACGTTAAAGTCTCTGTTAAATAAAAAAAGTCCGTGGATTTTCCTTCAGTAATCCTCCGTCTCACATGCAGGTGACCTCAGCTTTCCCCTCCTCCTGCTCGAAGCCCCCCTCCTCCAGGTGGGACAAGGCGCTGGGATACCCCCCCCCGAACACTGGGAAGCCCCCGATGCCCCCCGCGGTGGGAGAGGGATCCTCGGGGGGGGAGAGGGGGCTGCTGACCGACCGACTCACGGAGCGATTGGAAACCTCGCTGTGCACCGAGAGGGTCTGCGGGAGAAACAGGAGTTAGATACATGAGGGCAAAGTTATTCATATTTAACTGATTTTAGATTTAGTAAGAAAAACGGCCTGTCTTAGAGTCCTAGCTTCAAAGGAACTGACAGAACAAGTAGATATGTTACTCAATTAAAGCACTAATACACACAACAAGTACAAGTCCTGCTTTCAAAATCTGCAGTGAATGAACGCCGGAAGTGCAATTGTAAGTTTGCTCAGCAGGGGGCAGTGTAGCCACATAGAAAGCTCCTCCCTGCAGCTCCACACTGACAGATGTTAAAATGGATTAATTTCGTTATACTATACATAAATATTGAGATATTGATGCATACAAATGCCTCTATACTTTTTTGTATTTGTTTGTTTAATATCATGTAATTTGTTTGTCTTCTCTCTTAATGTTGTTTCAAATAAAGAGTAAATAAATACTATTACCGGGATCCTCTGTTGCCCCGCTGCCTGACCTCTGACCGGACGCTGCAGAAACACAACCTGCTTCGTGGCCAGATTCCCATCACTACACACACACACACACACACACACACACACACACACACACACACACACACACACACACACACACACACACACACACACACACACACACACACACACACACACACACACACACACACACACACACACACACACACACACACACACACACACACACACACACACACCACACACACACACACACACACACACACACACACACACACACACACACACACACACACACACACACACACACACACACACACACACACACACACACACACACACACACACACACACACACACACAGTAATCTTATAGCAGCTTTAAAGAGGTGCAGATCAGACTGAGTTGGTGTTAGATCTACCTGTCGTGGCGGATGATGGGAGTGGGCAGCACGCAGGTGAGCAGCCAACCAAACTCAGCCAGCGTGTGAAGCAGGGGTCCGTAGTCCGTCTTCACATTAGAGCCCTGAGAGAAAACACAATATATACATTTATATAAGAGCATCTTACAACAGTCGGGTGTTGAAGATGGAGAATATATTGTATGTCCGAGGTTATCATTTGTATTCAAGAAGGTGGGAAACGGTATTTCGATCTCTCTGTTTACACACAAACTGAAAGATTGACAATAAAGTTGACGTTGACAACATGTCTGCATTATAACATGTCATAAAGCTAGATGAACCTAATTACAGTTATTTAACTCGCCTTGTCTCGTTTTTTGGGGGGGAACTAGTTTAAAAAGAACAGTTTTCCCAGGGGTGTAAATAGGCAGCCCTCTCATTGATTGGAGCATGAAAAGGAGCATGCTCAGTGACACAGCTAGCTAATAGTCTGGATTTACTGTGACGTCACCTGTTGGTTATAGTCGAGGATTTTGATATTTGAGTTTGACAGTTTGACCGTAGCCATCTTGGTTTTATGGGACCAGAAATGACACAAGAAAGTGAGGAAAAGCAAAACCGAAGACTCAAAAAGACAACTCCATTTGGAAATACATGAGGCCATGGTTCTCAGCAGGAAACCGATGGACTGTCCACTCCAAGTAGGGTCCTTACCCCAAGTGAAGGAGTTCAAGTATCTCGGGGTCTTGTTCTCGAGTGGGGAACAATGGAGCGTGAGATGGGCCGGAGAATCGGAGCAGCGGGAGCGGTACTGCAGTCGCTTTACCGGACCGTTGTGACGAAAAGGGAGCTGAGCCAGAAGGCAAAGCTCTCTGTCTACCGG
>NW_022991301.1:190000-214058 GCF_902827175.1 Gymnodraco acuticeps | reverse complement strand
CAGAAGGCAAGCTCTCTGTCTACCGGGCCATTTTTGTTCCTACCCTCACCTATGGTCATGAAGGATGGGTCATGACCGAAAGAACGAGATCGCGGATACAAGCGGCCGAGATGGGTTTTCTCCGCAGGGTGGCTGGTGTCTCCCTTAGGGATAAGGTGAGAAGTTCGGTCATCCGGGAGGGACTCGGAGTTGAACCGCTCCTCCTTCGCGTCGAAAGGAGCCAGTTGAGGTGGTTCGGGCACCTAGTTAGGATGCCACCTGGGCGCCTCCCTAGGGAGGTGTTACCGGCACGTCCAGCTGGGAAGAGACCAAGGGGTAGACCTAGGACCAGGTGGAGGGATTATATCTCTTCGCTGGCCTGGGAGCGCCTTGGGATCCCCCAGTCAGAGCTGGTTGATGTCGCCAGGGGAAATAACGTTTGGGGCTCTCTGCTGGAACTGCTACCCCCGCGACCCGACCACGGATAAGCGGAAGAAGATGGATGGATTTTGACCGTAGCCATCTTGGTTTTATGGGACCAGAAATGATACAAGAAAGTAAGGAAAAGCAAAACCGAAGGCTCAAAAAGACAACTCCATTTGGAAAGAAATCAGTATCAGTGGAACAAGAAAAGACAAACCCAATGTAACGATCAGGAAAAGTGAAATGGCTCTACATATAAAACAAATAATAACAGCTTACATAATAACAATCAACAAGACAATAAGATGTAATGCCCTCTCACCCTTAAACAAATCCTGTTTCCTGACTGATACTGCACTTTCATTTTGACATCAAGGAACTTCTGTCAGATTGAGGTAGGTCATGCACAATCATTAACACACACACACACACACACACACACACACACACACACACACACACACACACACACACACACACACACACACACACACACACACACACACACACACACACACACACACACACACACACACACAACACACACACACACACACACACACACACACACACACACACACACACACACACACACACACACACACACACACACACACACACACACAACACACACACACACACACACACACACACACACACACACACAACACACACACACACACACACCTCTATTACGGTCCACTGCTCCACCACGATGGTGTCGTTGGCGGGAGGAGAGGTGCTCCTCTCTTCGTACACAAACAGTCCCTCCAGGGATCTGGGCACCGGCTCGCCTGGAATAAAACACACAAAAAGTGACTTTAAAATGTGTGCAAGTGGTTATAATGTCACGTTTCTCATTGCATAGTAACACACAGCCATTACAGGTGGCAGATGATTAACAGCAAGTATTCTCAGTGGTGAAAACAGGCAGAGGAAACAGAGAGGATGTCATTGGCTTGATATTGACCCCCGTTTTTAGAAATAGGTTAAACTCTATGGAGGGATCTTGTTGCAGTGTGTGTGCAGAGTGTGTGTGTGTGTGGTGTGTGTGTGTGTTGTGTGTGGTTGTGTGTGTGTTGTGTACAGTATGCAAGGTGTGTGTGTGTGTGTGTGTGTGTGTGTGTGAGTGTGTGTGTGTGTGTGTGTTACAGTATGCGAGTGTGTGTGAGTGTGTGATACAGTATGTGTGTGTGTTACAGTATGTGTGTGTCTGTGAGTGTGTTACAGTATGTGTGTGTGTGTGTTACAGTATATGAGTGTGTGTGTGTTACAGTACGTAAGTGTGTGTGGGTTACAGTACGTGAGTGTGTGTGAGTGTTACATTAAGTGAGTGTGTGTTACAATATGTGTGTATGTGTGTGTCTGTGTGAGTGTGTGTTACAGTATGTGTGTGTGTAAGTGTAAGTGTGTGTTATAGTATGTGTGTGTGTGTGAGTCTGTGTTACAGTATGTGTGTGAGTGTGTGTGTGTGTGTGTGTGTGTGTGTGTGTGTTACAGTATGTGTGTCTGTGTGTGTAAGTGTGTGTTACAGTATGTGTGTGAGTCTGTGTTACAGTATGTGTGTGTGAGTCTGTGTTACAGTATGTGTGTGTGTTACAGTATGTGTGAGTCTGTGTGTGTGTTACAGTATGTGAGTGTGTGAGTCTGTGTGTGTGTGTGTGTGTGTGTGTGTGTGTGTGTGTGTGTGTGTGGGTGTGGTGGTGTGTGTGTGTGTGTGTGTGTGGTGTGTGTGTGTGTGTGTTACAGTATGTGAGTGTGTTTATTATGTCCATTTATTTCAGAGTCTGAGTCTCTTCTGCTTCTCCGCAGAGGAACAGGAAGTGAGGTCCGTCGAGGTCGTCGAGACTTCCAGATTTAGACCGTCAGCGGGAGAGAGGAGAGACCCGCAGCCAAAACAGGAAGTGGCTAGAGTCTGTGTGTGAATCACCGTTTTATGAGAACAAATTATAATGGAAAAGGTAGAGGAGGAGGAAGGGAAAACACCAGTCGCTCTTAACCCTTTAACAAAAAAATCCCAAATATTCTTCACTCCCTTAAAGGTGGGGTCGGTAAGAATGGAGAAACCAGCTCCTCGAGTGGCGCTAGAATTTGAAAGTACGCAGCCGAAATAAATCTGCCCCTTCCTTCAGACTTCCTCACAGAGCTCCTCCTCCAACACACACGAACGCACACATGACCAATGAGGGCACGAGATAAGTTTGTGCCCAGATGGAAGGCTGACAGGCAGGTAGGCCATCCAGTTACTTTAGCCGGCTCAGATGATTGGTCATGCTTTTTACAGAGCCACGGCTTCCAGAGATGACATTTTTAATGTATTTATTGTCAAAGCATTTAATGTATTCATTGCTATCGGGATGTTAAGAGCATTCCATGGAATATAACAACAAGTGTTTCTGAAGTGAATCACCTACCCCACCTTTAACTTACAGATGGAAACACCTAACTAAAAACAATTCAAACTAGGAAATACACACTGTCACATGCATTTACTACATTGACTATTCACTAGTATGCATTAACGTACAATTTTGAGTTATTTTACTTGAGATTTTGTATTTTCTGCTACTCTTTACTTTTACTCCACTACATCTCATAGTTAAATCTACTTTTACTGCACTTATTTGACAGATTTAGGTTTTTTAGTTACATCAAAAAACGTGTGATATGATGCAGTAACATGCTACCAATGTACCCTGGTATTAGATTATTAAAAGATAAATCGAATGACAGAAAAATGATTGGCAAGCAACTATTTTGATACTCCACTTATCATATTACAAGCAAAACAAAGAGAGATGAGCATATGTCCTGCTTCCTTTTGTATTTTGCATCAATGTACAGTAAATACTTTGGTGTATTTAGACTTTGTTAGCCCAAAAGTGTCAAAGACTCAACAATTATCGATTATATAAAAAAATGATCATGAGATATTTAAAAAAGTCAAGTGTTAATTGACACAAATGACAAACTATACCAATAGAAACATCTCACTTTTCATTGGAGATAAAAACAGAATAATATGAAAAATCTTTGAGAGGGAATGTTGCTGATAATACTTTTGTACTTTCACTAAGCTTTCATTTTGAATTCAGTACTTTTACTTCTATTGGAGTATTATTAGACAGTGGTATTTCTACTTTTGCTTAATTAAAAATCAGAGTATCCCCCCCCCCCACGCTGCGTGTATCTATCCAGGTTCAGGGATGTGAATCCGACATGAATCCAAACCTTTGGGCGTGTCCCAGTACACGAAGGAGTCCACCAGCGACCAGCCTTTTCGGTAGTAAGCGGCGGTGAGCTCCAGCCAATCAGCTTCCAGGGAGCTGACCACCTGACCCTTCCTGGAGACGCGCATGGAGAGCGCCCCCTGGTGGTACTGACAGGCCAGCGAGTCGAGAGGAGAGCAGCCCGGAGCCCAGCAGTGGAAGAACACCAGCAGCCTCAGGTCTGAAGGAGGAGCAGGAACACATGGACAGGTACTTCACTGGAGAACCACCATTTTACACTTCTTTATACTCCTACTACTGCACTGCACTTCTGTGACAACACTACTTAACTGGGTAACTTGTGTGCTTTTATTCTATGTTTTTATTGTGTATTGTGTTTTTAGCACTTCTTAACACGTGGCTTGTGTGGTGGTCATTTATTCTTTTATGTTTCGTATGATGTTTTAAATAATGTTTTGTCAAGCACTTTGTGACTGTCTGTGAAAAGCGCTTTATACATACATTTTACTTACTTACAGGGTTAGGGTTAGGGTACATTGCAGATTTTGATTATTAATAACAAATATATAAATCAATTCATAAATGAAGATGTATTCTTATTGATTAAGCTACCCTGCATGGTACTTAATACATCAAGTAAATTAAATGAACTTTTTTCAGCTGCAACATCAAAGTGACGATGAATGCATCAATAATATTGAATGTATATATAGGATTCTGAAAAGGGCATAATGAGTACTTTTAGTAGTTTAAGTACATTTTGATGCTCATACATTTACACGTACTTTACTAAGTCAAAGATCTGAGTACTTCTTCAACCACTGATAACTTATCATTGCAGTATTAATTGTTAACCCTGTGATCGCTAAAACAAGCCGAGGACTGAAATAAATGTTGTTTTTGTTGTTTTTTGATTAGCCAAAATTAAACGATACATCATAAGCAGAAACTGTAGAAACAGAAATTATGAAAACAATTGTTTTCATAAAAACCACTGCAATCTAGATGTCTCAATTAGAAATGTGCCAGTTCACCAATTACATATTTGGTTTGGTTTATTTCAGTTATTTTAATTTTATTAATTAATATTTTCTTTTTCTGTCACTTTGATTTGCTCCCTTGTCTTCTCACTGTTTTTAAGTGTTGTTACGTGGTCAAGTGTGTAAAGTAAGTTATATTAAACATGAATCACTGACTCATTTGAGCATGTTTCATTATTGTATTGTCACCGCCTTTATTTGTGGAGAATATGTACAAAAATCAATAGGGATATTGTTTTAAATGAATAATAATAACCAAAGAAGTTACGAACTTGCAGGGAGGGTCTCACCAGGACTGTAGGTGTGCTCCTCCAGCTCTGCGTCTCCAGGTGGAGTTCGGGGGGGGGGGATCTGGGGGGGGAGCGGCAGCCCCTCTTTGGGCTATGAACTCCACCGTTAGTGACCCCGCTCACCTGCTGGAGGACCGAGCCAACGAATCGAACGCCCCCTCGAGCGCTGCTGTTCACCTGCAGGACAGACAAACACAGAGTCAAAGAGATAGTATTTCACTTAAAGGTCTCCTATTATACTGTTTTTCATCATACAGGACTCAGATATACACAGAGCCTGTCTCTGATTGGCTGAAACCCAAACAGATCATTGCAGCATCCCATAATCCCCTCTGTTTCAGCCCTGTTTCCAAAGTGCTGATTCTCTGTCTGTTACTTTAGATGAAAATAAGGAGCCCCTCCCCACGCCCCTCTGAGAGACATTTGGTTACAAATAACTCAATGGTGCTCTAGGAGGAGATTCAGGTGATAAGGGGGGGGGGGGGGGGGTTACCTTGGTTGCTGATTGGCTAATGGTTACACAAGACAAAACATCGTTATGACATCACAAAGTGGTCAAAATCTGATCAGCTCATTTTCAGACAGGTTTTTATAGAAATGGATTAAAAAGAGAGAGAATCTTTGTTCCTGAAACTTTCAGAGTCTCTTTCCACAGAGGGGACACATGTTGATATAGAAGAGACATGAAGAAGAGGGGACACATGTTGATGTAGGAGAGACATGAAGAAGAGGGGACACATGTTGATGTAGAAGAGACATGAAGAAGAGGGGACACATGTTGATGTAGAAGAGACATGAAGAAGAGGGGACACATGTTGATGTAGAAGAGACATGGAGAAGAGGGGACACATGTTGATGTAGAAGAGACATGAAGAAGAGGGGACACATGTTGATGTAGAAGAGACATGAAGAAGAGGGGACACATGTTGATGTAGAAGAGACATGAAGAAGAGGGGACCACATGTTGATGTAGAAGAGACATGAAGAAGAGGGGACACATGTTGATGTAGAAGAGACATGGAGAAGAGGGGACACATGTTGATGTAGAAGAGACATGAAGAAGAGGGGACACATGTTGATGTTGAAGAGACATGAAGAAAGAGGGGACACATGTTGATGTAGAAGAGACATGGAGAAGAGGGGACACATGTTGATGTAGAAGAGACATGGAGAAGAGGGGACACATGTTGATGGAGAAGAGACATGGAGAAGAGGGGACACATGTTGATGTAGAAGAGACATGAAGAAGAGGGGACACATGTTGATGTAGAAAAGACATGAAGAAGAGGGGACACATGTTGATGTAGAAAATACATGGACAAGTGGATTTTGCATAATAGGTGAAATGTAAACACGTCTAACTCCTGAACATGTGAATATATTCTATACTTTATTTATTTTAAGAATGCAAGAGGCTTGAAGAGGTTATAGATTTAAATTATTTGAGGGATTTAAAGTCTAAGAAAGTATTTTAGAATCATGAAAAGCTACACAAATATCCACATTTTCACTTGTTTTAAGGATTTTATAGTCCTGATAAAAGTACAATGGTCCAGTATGTAACTTTTGGGGGGATTTTTATACTACAATACTTAAAAGGGTGATAATATCTAATATTTTACTATTGATTTTAGTGTCCTATAAAAAAAGGGAGAATGTCAGTATTTCAGTAAGTATTTTTCTAAGCATCTTAAGAACCCTGAAATGATAAATGTATTTAACATGTTATACTTAATGAGTCTTGAAAGTCATAAAAATGTGAAAATATTGAAAAAGACAAAATCCAAACTGCATTTCTGTACGGATTATTTTCTAGCCTGAAAATATTACATCATCCAGTATTTATTTAAAGGCCTAAGGCAGGGGTGGGGAACCTCCGGCCCCCGGGCCGTATACGGCCCGCGAGACCATTTGGTGTGGCCCTCGAGGTAATTTATAAACACACGCAAAAAAGAAAAAAATTAAAGAAATCTAGACTACAAAATAATTAAACAAGTGAGTGCCTGTTTTTCCTGGCCAAGGTCAGGGTCCTTGAACACAACACAAGCCTAACGTGTCATCACGTGGTATATGTCTCGTCTGACAGGGGTGTAATTCTGACCGAGAGCACCAGAACGCAGCTCCGCTCCGTCACTTCCAAAAAATTGCAGTACCGATAAGGAGCCGTACACATGCTGCAGTTTTTCCGTGGCTGTGTCTTAGTTGTAAGCCCAGTGGCGATCTGTCACACTGATCATACAGTCAATAACTTTGTTGTTATTAGCATCTGGTTAGCTAGCTATGCTAACGAATATAAGAAGCTTGTTCTACAACCAGTGAGGTAAAGGCACATCTTTATATGATCATTATAGTTATAAAACAAATAAAATAATAAAGTAAACAGGTATAAAATACTAGATGACAGTAAAAAAAAGTTGTCATTAATAAACAAGAATACAGTTTGAAAGGAGAGTGATTTGTAAAATATCCAAAAAGAATATCTGCTTCCAGTTCTGTTTCATATGGGTGCTGAGAGATGTATCCATAGAGTTCCTAATGTTGCTCTCAAAGTGCACCAGATTGATGCTTTTAACTTCAACATTTAAAAAAACAAATGTTCCCCTAGAGGAGGTTAGGTCCCCCCCCACTTAAATCATGTTCACAGGAGTCTAAATACATTTACACACATCTTGTGTCCATATCTTTCTGTTGTGGTGGTCATGCCACAACCGTGCACGTGCATGCGTGAGTCATGGCAAGATATCTGGATTAAGAGGTTGCTTTTTCTTTGCACAGCATGAAAGAAAGGCGAAATGAGTGGGCTGTGATTTTAGTATTTTTAAGCAGAGGTCAATAATTTGTACGGCCCTCGGAGGATGTTGAAAACATTGAAATGGCCCTTGAGAGGAAAAAGGTTCCCCACCCCTGGCCTAAGGGATGAAAACGACGGAATTGTTTCTTTAAAAGCATAAATCTATCATCTAGTGGCCCCTCTTATTTAAATGTTTGGGCAGCTAACACACAGGGTAGGAACCACAGGCCTGGGGTAATATTTGAAATACAGCTCCCTCGTGTATTTATATACACTTTTATGGCGTCTAAGGTGCAGTAAATCTAATTCTCACTGACCCTGTCGATGAGCGCTCGGACCGTGTCGCTCGTCAGTGAATCTCCAGGTAACGGCCACTCCTCCACCTTCAACATCGGCACGCTGTAACACATGGACGCCATCTGCTTACTGACACACACAAACACACACACACACACACACACAACACACACACACACACACACACACACACACACACACACACACACACACACACACACACACACACACACACACACACACACACACACACACACACACACACACACACACACACACACACACACACACACACACACACACACAGGCTTATTAACAAATGAAAACTAATGTGTAATATAGGCTCACATATATATTTAACAAGTACAATATAAGACAAGCACAAGTTTCAAGTGGGGGCCATATTCCCTTATACTTTAAGAATTTGCTGAGGGCTGATTAGAAATGGACAAAGGGCCGCATTTGGACCCCGGGCCGTGGTTTGGACACCCCTGTATTAGATAGAGGAAGATGAGCAGTGACAGTGCAGATGTCTTTGGGGAGTTTCTGGATTATAGCCCAGCTGGAGGGTTCAGAGTTCACTTGTTTTTGTCACAGAGCTGCAGACACCCACACATCAATGATTCACGCTCAGCAGGGGGCGGCTGCCACCTACTGTCTGAGCAATTAACTCAAAGGGTAAACAACAATTTAGTGATGACAAGTCATACACAACATACTGCATTTTCAACATGAAGGTAGAAAAACAGAACTTGATAGGGCTTTCAGTCGACTTGCAAAGAACTATGCAAAAGTGCAAGAAAATGTCCTTAAGAAATTAAACTAAAGAAATCTTAATTGCCCAACTTTCATCATGTCCACTAATTGATTAGTTGATTTAATCGAAATATTTTAAAAAAACATCCACAAAGAATTATGCACAAATTCAAACTCATTTACTAAAGATATCTCAGTAGACCAACACTCATAATTGTTGACTAGATGATTACATCGACAGATCTGTAAAACTTAGATTCAGTACAGAGTATTTCCCTGTGTTTCATTTTTTAATAAAAACCTCATCATTAATTCACCTCTAATGCCATCTTATGAAATACAAATCCTCATCATAGTAACAGTATCTTAACCTATCAAACCTCAGCGCTGATAAATACTTCATCTCCATTGGCTGCTGAGGGACCCCTGTTGTCGGGTGGATTTCCAGCCAATAGAATTCAGGGTAGACATTAAGTAAAACCAAAACAAAGTCTACAGCAGGCACGACAGTCTGACCTCCTACCAGATCTCTGCATTAAATATGCAGCTGACTTCATCCATCATTAATCTATTTACTAGACAGTATGGAGGTGAACATGTGGCGCACAGTGGGAAGGCATGAGAGGAAGGGGAGTCACACACAGCATGTATATATAGGGGTTATATAAATGTATCATTACTTAAAAAACTGAAGTCTTAAGGTTGAAATGACTATCATATTAGTAGAAGTGAAAGCCACTTGCAATCAGAAATGGCGTTCCTCAGGGATCTAGTCGTGGGCCGCTTCAATTTTCAATATACAGAAACAACATTATATTATACATCATATTTGGTACTTCAATGTTTGTTTTTATTCAGATGATGCACTTAAGTATGTTATTTAATCGTTTATTTGGTAGGGACATTTCACATTAACGAACACTTGAAACAATAAATGTGCCAAGTGTAAATATGCCGGATTTAGCTTTGAGCTACTTTCCATCCGCAATCCCTCACATAAAACATTTAAGAAAATGAAATGTACAAACAAGCAACATAGCAAATACAAATACATGAATGTCGCTGTTGTATGATATTCAAAAAGGGTCATCTTTAGTCTGACTTTAATGTTAATAAGCCAATATTTCCTTTTCTCAAATAGATTACTTCTAGGATTTTTTAAAAGGTAGAAAAAACTAAAACAATAACATATATATATATATATATATATAATATATCTCGCTTATTTTAAGGATTGTTGTACATCTCAAAATGTAGAAAAATCCAATATTTCCCTTTGTTGAAGGACTTTGGAGTTCGACAGATGAATATATTTAGTATTTAACTTTTTTTTAAGGATATTATAGTCCTGATGAATATTTATTATTTTACTTTTGAAGGATTTTGAATGAGTCCTGGAGGTAATAAGTATTCAATAAAACTATTCAGTATTTAATCTCCGAATGTATCCAGTATTTGACATTTTGAGAGATGTAGTTGCTGAACATTGTGAAGGTAGGATTTTAGTTAGTCAGTGTTAAGATTATTGACATTTTGTTTATGCATATGACAACATTTGATATCTCCCAGGCTCCACTTAACCATAACTCATGTTCTTCTTCACAACTGCATATGAAGAAAAGTTTAGAACTATGGTTGTCTGCACTTACAGTCATACAAACATATTTTTTTTCAAAGAAAGGGTAATTTCAAAGCAGCAAGTATTAAAACCACTTCCTTTTTGGTTTAAGGATTAAAGATTGTTGGGGAAATACTGAATGTCTTCTTCCAATATCAGAGTCCACATGATAACAAAGGTATCCCAACTGTAGCTGTGAACATGAGAGGATGTGTGATTACCTAGAAGAGCATCAGGACTGTTTGAGGCATATGATAGCTATGTGATTAACATGATGATTCAGCCTCTATGGAGATAGACATATGACAAGCATGCTCATTTCTGACGTGGAGCTCATCTGAACTAAACTTTGAATACTGCTTTCTATTCCTCCATCTTGTGACTGTGTAACTCCCTCTCTTGGATATCAGCATGTGAAGGACACTGTTCAGGAACTAGTTGATGCTCTGTATGTGAGGACTACTTCCATTCTGGAGAGGATCACAAATACATGGATCCTGAGATTGAAGCTCAAGCCGGTGACGAGTGATATTTTTCTAACAAAGAGGGTTATTTTGTGTGTACCTGGACCTGGGTCGGGCCATGATGGCGCGGTATAACAGGCTGAAGGGCAGCGATCGGCTCCGGCCCACAGACAGTATTATGGGATGCAGGGCGGTCAGGACGTAGCCCTGAGTGTAGTACGGCTGCAGAGCCTGGGGCAGCTCGGAGAGCGAAGACACGTACTGCACCGTGGGGCGGCTGCCTGCAGGGACAGAGACATAATGGGTAGGGAAACATGTCAGTAAAATGCAGCTGGTTTATAAAGTGTGACAAGCATTTCAGACCATAACCCCTTTAATGTGGGGGAAATATCTTAATGCTCATCGGTTGTAGAAGGTCCAAAATCTTAAATAAGTTCTTCCTGCAAACACCAAAATTGGTCATGTTAGTAAAATCCAGCTGCAGCTAAATATCCGTTTAAGGTCCCAGCGGTTCTCTCCTCTTGCTCAGATATTTTCACCGCAAAATATTGTACAGTATCAACAAACGTTACTGTAACATTACAGCACTATGTACAGTAAAATTACAGTATTGCTGTAATATTACAGTATGGTTTTAAAGTGCTGTATAAATGTCCCGCCTAAGGATAATATTCCCACAATGCAGCATAATGTACAGTATCACACTGTATTACAAATTCAAAGTAAATTACTGTGGGTAATACAATCATTTACTGCCTACAGTACATTACATAAATGTGTTACAGTTCAATTCAAATCAATTCAAGGCGTTATTATCATTAGCACATTAGCTACAGTGTAGATATGGCAATGAAAAACTTAGGTCCAAAATCATAAATATGTTCTTCCCCGAAACACCAAAATTGGACATGACAAGCTTTATCAGGTGATTCTTCTTTAACGGACAGCTATGACTAACACGTGATTTAAAATATGCTATTTTTCAAGCAACACTGCCACATTTTCCCCTGTTACAGCTTCCTAAATGGGAGGATTTTTTGCTTTCTTCTTATAGTAACCTGGATGTCCCTCAGTGTTGGACTGTCGGTCGTACAAATCAAGACATACCATTGGATTTTTTGCAAGATAAATAATCCATTGGAGTGATTTACTAACAGCCACACACCAGGACCATTTACTCCATTCACAACACAACACAAGGCCAGTGTTTTTAAAATGTATCTACCACAATGATAGCTCAGTTATCAGCAGTGTAAAAAGCGTCAGTACCATGAGTGAAAGCCTAACATGGAGAGAAAAGGATGTGTTTTCATACTGTCTGTATTCCTTTTCTGCCTCTATGACTTAAACATCACTTTTCCACAGTTGCTACACAAAAACACAATGTCTGCCATAGAGAAATACAGATGTTAATAATGTAGCTTCCCATTTACTTCCAATTTAAGTTATTCCAGTGGCAGAGAAGTAGCTATTTTTAGTACGTTTACACATAAGGAACCACTTGGTAAACTACCCACATACTTCCATAATACATTATGAATACAGGGAGGGATATTGACAGCACCCAATTCTTTACATCCAGCCATATGAATATGAAGACGTTGTGGATCTGGAAACTAAAAAAAGTGTCTTCTAGGTCTGAGAGAGTTTTAATATCTTGAGTCCAGCTGTGTCTCAAAGCTTCAAACACAGATGACGGCCGTTAAAAACACCACCGGCATGTTGAGGGAAACACCACATCACCACGCTCTTACGTAAGGTTATATAAATATATATAAATGTATGTATACAGAGCGGCTGCTCCAGCTGTGGTGGTTATGATGGTTTGATTACGATAGGTGTGGCACTAAGACTGGTTCGAACACAAACAATGTAAGAGAATAATCTTCATGTTGCTGTGATATCATTTAGGTTATTGTAGGGTTACAACTTATGATTGTTTCATTATACATTCAATTATCATTAAGTCTAATACATTTCTAACCTTGAAAAACAGAAGTATTTAAATAAAAAAATGAAAAAGCAAGTGTGTACATACTTTTGAAGAATGTCCAATTGCAATTATTTTTGACTGATATTTAAATTGAGATATGATTTTCCATATGAGGTTTGATTGAGTGATTAATTGAAGCTCATATTTAAATGATTAAGGTGTGGTTTCAGGAGGATCTGAAACAGTCTCAAGTCTGTAGAACAGGATGCACTGACTGTGGCATCTCTGCAGCATGACAATATCTTTTAAAAAACAGAATTTAAAAAACACATTTCACTTTAAATAAAATATGCTATCAATACTTCAGAACCCTATTACCGCCCTTCAAAAGTTCAATTGAGGAATATCCATTGCTTTCACCTAGGGACATAAATATATTCATTTGTTTCTGAAGACTTTTGATCAAGACTTGAATTGATTTTGCAAAAATTAATTATTTTACAGTGCTGTAGTATGTGACTGGACTAATGAAATCCTGACAAATCCACATAACCGTCTATCACTGTGTCTCTTTTGTTTATATATGCATTTTTTAAACTCTTTAAATACATTCTTGGAGGTTAATGAACTCGTTTGGAGGACAGCACATGCTTAAAAGGAAGCATACACTCTCACTCTTTATTTAAAAGCTTGTTATCTTTTATTATTCATCTCCAGAGGTGGGAAGTAGTGGAGTACAAATACTTCGTTACTGTACTTAAGTACATGTTTCTGGTATCAGTACTTTATTCCACGACTTACTTTGACTTCTTACATGTTGAACACAAATACCTGAACTTTCTACTTCTTACATGTTGAACACAAATACCTGAACTTTCTACTTCTTACATGTTGAACCCAAATACCTGTACTTTCTACTTCTTACATGTTGAACACAAATACCTGTACTTTCTACTTCTTACATGTTGAACTCAAATACCTGTACTTTCTACTTGTTACATTTTGAACCCAAATACCTGTACTTTCGACTTGTTACATGTTGAACTCAAATACCTGTACTTTCTACTTGTTACATGTTGAACCCAAATACCTGTACTTTCTACTTCTTACATGTTGAACTCAAATACCTGTACTTTCTACTTCTTACATGTTGAACCCAAATACCTGTACTTTCTACTTCTTACATGTTGAACACAAATACCTGTACTTTCTACTTCTTACATCCATCCATCCATCCATCTTCTCCCGCTTATCCGTGGTCGGGTCGCGGGGGTAGCAGTTCCAGCAGAGAGCCCCAAACTTTATTTTCCCTGGCGACATCAACCAGCTCTGACTGGGGGATCCCAAGGCGCTCCCAGGCCAGCGAAGAGATATAATCCCTCCACCTGGTCCTAGGTCTACCCCTTGGTCTCTTCCCAGCTGGACGTGCCTGGAACACCTCCCTAGGGAGGCGCCCAGGTGGCATCCTAACTAGGTGCCCGAACCACCTCAACTGGCTCCTTTCGACGCGAAGGAGGAGCGGCTCAACTCCGAGTCCCTCCCTGATGACCGAACTTCTCACCTTATCCCTAAGGGAGACACCAGCCACCCTGCGGAGAAAACCCATCTCGGCCGCTTGTATCCGCGATCTCGTTCTTTCGGTCATGACCCATCCTTCATGACCATAGGTGAGGGTAGGAACGAAAATGGCCCGGAAGACCGAGAGCTTTGCCTTCTGGCTCAGCTCCCTTTTCGTCACAACGGTGCGGTAAAGCGACTGCAGTACCGCTCCCGCTGCTCCGATTCTCCGGCCCATCTCACGCTCCATTGTTCCCTCACTCGAGAACAAGACCCCGAGATACTTGAACTCCTTCACTTGGGGTAAGGACTCATTCCCTACCTGGAGTGGACAGTCCATCGGTTTCCTGCTGAGAACCATGGCCTCAGATTTGGAGGTGCTGATCCTCATCCCAGCCGCTTCACACTCGGTTGCGAACCGATCCAGTGAGTGCTGAAGGTCGCAGACCGATGAAGCCATTAGAACCACATCATCTGCAAAAAGCAGTGGTTGCAATCCTTAGTCCACCGAACTGCAGACCCCCTCCCCCATGACTACGCCTCGAAATCCGATCCATGTATATTACAAACAGGATTGGTGACAAAGCGCAGCCCTGGCGGAGGCCAACCCTCACCGGAAATGGGTCCGACTTACTGCCGAGGACCCGGACACAGCTCTCGCTTTGGGAGTACAGAGATTGGATGGCCCTGAGTAGAGACCCCCTCACCCCATACTCCCGCAGCACCTCCCACAGTAACTCCCTGGGAACTCGGTCATACGCCTTCTCCAAGTCTACAAAACACATGTAGACCGGATAAGCGTACTCCCAGGCCCCCTCCAGGATCCTTGCGAGAGTAAAAAGCTGATCCGTCGTTCCACGACCAGGACGGAATCCGCATTGTTCCTCCTCAATCTGAGGTTCGACAATCGGCCCTGACCCTCCTTTCGAGTACCTTAGAGTAAACTTTCCCGGGGAGGCTGAGTAGTGTGATGCCTCTGTAATTGGCACACACCCTCTGATCCCCCTTTTTAAATAGGGGAACCACCACCCCGGTCTGCCACTCCTTCGGTACTGTTTCCGACTTCCACGCAACGTTGATGAGACGTGTCAACCATGACAGTCCCTCAACACCCAGAGCCTTCAGCATTTCCGGGCGGATCTCATCCACCCCCGGGGCTTTGCCACTGTGGAGTTGTTTGACGACCTCAGTGACCTCCCCCCGGGAGATTGGTGTTGATCCCCCGTCATACTCCAGCTCTGCCTCTAACATAGAGGGCGGAGTTGTCGGGTTCAGGAGTTCCTCAAAGTGTTCCTTCCAACGCCCTAACACTCCATCAGTTGAGGTCAACAACGTCCCATCCTTACTGTACACAGCTTGGATGGTTCCCTGCTTCCCCCTCCTGAGGTATCGGACAGTTTTCCAGAACAACTTTGGTGCCGCCCGAAAGTCCTTCTCCATGTCTTCTCCGAACTTCTCCCACACCCGCTGCTTTGCCTCGGCCACGGATGAGGCTGCTGCCCTTCGGGCCTGTCGGTACCTTGCAACTGCCTCGGGAGTCCCCCGGGATAACAAATCCCTGAAGGCCTCCTTCTTCAGTCGGACGGCTTCCCTGACCACCGGTGTCCACCAGGAGGTTCGAGGGTTACCGCCCCTTGAGGCACCTAGGACCTTGAGACCACAGCTCCCCGCCGCGGCTTCGGCAATAGAGGCTTTGAACACCGACCACTCTGGTTCAATGTCCCCAACCTCCACAGGAATGCCCGAAAAGCTCCGCCGGAGGTGTGAGTTGAAGGCCTCCTGAACTTGGGCCTCCTCCAGACGTTCCCAGTTCACCCGAACTACACGTTTGGGCTTACCAGGTCTATCCAGAGGCTTCCCCCGCCACTCGACCCAACTCACCACCAGATGGTGATCAGTTGACAACTCCGCCCCTCTCTTTACCCGAGTGTCCAAAACATACGGCCTCAGGTCCGATGATACGATAACGAAATCGATCATGGACCTTCTGCCTAGGGTGCTCTGGTACCACGTACACTTATGAGCATCCTTATGTTCGAACATGGTGTTTGTTATGGCCAATCCATGACTAGCACAGAAGTCCAGTAACAAACCACCACTCCGGTTCAGATCAGGGGGGCCGTTCCTCCCAATCACGCCCCTCCAAGTGTCTCCATCATTGCCCACATGTGCGTTGAAGTCTCCCAGCAAGATTAAAGAGTCCCCTTCAGGAGCCCCATACAGGACTCTTTCCAGGGTCTCCAAGAAGGCCGTATACTCTGAACTGCTGTTGGGTGCATAAGCACACACAACAGTCAGAGTTTTCCCCCCCATAACCCGCAGGCGTAGGGAGGCGACCCTCTCGTCCACTGGGGTAAACTCCAACAAAGAAGCACCTAACCGGGGACTTGTGAGTATCCCCACACCCGCCCGGCGCCTCACACCTTGAGCAACTCCGGAGAAGAATAGAGTCCAACCCCTATCCAGAAGTAAGGTTCCAGAGCCGACGCTGTGCGTAGAGGTGAGCCCAACCAGATCCAACTGGTAACGCTCCACCTCCCGCACAAGCTCCGGCTCCTTCCCCCCCAGAGAGGTGACGTTCCACGTCCCCAAAGCCAGCTTCTGTCGCCCGGGTCTGGTCCGTCGAGACCCTCCGCTTTCACTGCCACCCTTCTGGCAGCGCACCCGACCCCATTGATGTTTCCCGTAGGTGGTGGGCCCGCGGGACGGAGAAGCGGAGGTGTTGCCCACGTTGCCTTTTCGGGCTGGGCCCGGCCGGGCTCCGTGGCAAGCCCGGCCACCAGACGCTCGCCGACGAGTCCTCCTTCTGGGCCTGGCTCCAGAAGGGGACCCGGGCTTCCTCCGGGCCGGGTATCCTCACTTCTTGTATCGTCTTTCATGAGGTCTTTTGAACTTCTTACATGTTGAACTCAAATACCTGTACTTTCTACTTCTTACATGTTGAACACAAATACCTGTACTTTCTACTTCTTACATGTTGAACTCAAATACCTGTACTTTCTACTTCTTACATGTTGAACACAAATACCTGTACTTTCTACTTCTTACATGTTGAACCCAAATACCTGTACTTTCTACTTCTCTCATTTTCCAAACAGCTGGTTCCTTTAGTCTGAATGTGTGTTTGATGCGTGATCATTATTCTTTAGAGTCATTGCGTGCCTATTGATTTGAACACGATCCGTGTATCCATCATTTCCTGGTCTTCTCTAAAGAAGAGGGACCAATGGAAACGTTGTCATGTTGCCGTTGTTCAGCATGGAAACATTCATTAGCTAACAATGACATTATTGTTCTATTAATATAAAGGGAGGTCAGGTACTCTTTCAAACAGCTGGTAGTTATGGGTACTTTTTACTTAAGTACACTTCAAAGCCCATACTTCTTTACTTTGACTTGAGTAAAGAACTTTAGTCAGTAGTTCTACCAGAGTATTTTGAAACACGAGTATCTGTACTTCTACTTGAGTAAAGGATGTGTGTACTTTTGACATCTCTGTTCATCTCTCATTTCTGTCCTGATGTGATCCATTTCCTCACCAGTCGGAGGTTTAAAGAATTCACAGTCAGTGTGGAGGAGCTGTTTCTGTGTTTTGTTATTTTTCTTGAACAACTTGGAAATCCCTGTGACCATCACCATACTTCCTGTGTCCACAAAGAGTGGCTGTTCACAGATGGGCTTGGCTATGTGCCCCCATGAAAACACACTTACACACACACAACACATTTCAACTTGAGTGTGTGTGTGTGTGTGTGCGCGTGTGTGTGTGAGAGAGAGAGAGCATTCCTCACTACAACCCCCCACATTCTCACGGACAAACACCCCAGAGGGAGAGCGGTCCTCAGCTGAGATCACTGCAGCCTCTCAATGGTTTGTGTGGTGAGCTCCATTATGAGACTAAAGACCACCACCACCTAGAAAACTGAAGCAGGGGCCGGGCAAACAGATACAGTTTACTGGCATTCCTGTGGGTCTAAACCCCGCTGCAAAACATTTTAATTTAGAGAGGAGAGAGAGGCTCAGTGCATGTTTGGGATGACATGTTGTACTTGATTTTAGCCTTTTCTATGCATGCTACTTAGGTACTATTAAGCTGTCTTTGGCTCTTTTCTGCTGGAACAATGTGAATGTCCCCTCTGTGGGACTAATAAAGGCCAGCCAGTTTCTTATTTTCACATTAACTTGTTATAAGACCCCGTTTACACGAGGACGATACGGGTTGTATCCGCATAGTTTCTCTTGCGTATAGCCCTTTCGTTTACACGAGGCCGTAACAAAACGATAGAAATGAACCCTGCAAACGATAACGGGTCCCAAGGTGGATAGATCTGCAAACGGAACGCTCTGGGGGGTCAAACGGCTCAGTGTGTAAGCCCTATACGATCATTTTCTGATAACGATGAAATAGCCCCGCCTCCCTCTCCCCACGTCTCCCTCTCCCCACCTATCCTGCTCAGAGATCAGCTGCTGGGCTCTCAGAAGAGGGGGAGGAAAAGAGAGGCTCCGTTTTTTTATTGTTATATTATTATATAGAGTCGTTATCAATTTGTTTTAAAGCTCAATAAATAACAAAGAAGACCTTTGACCAGCACTTTTCTAATTTTGTCCGGAAGATTTAAACTTTAACGGACATGTTAACCGGCGGAATTTTTTTTTAACTGAAACTCTGCCACATGGTCCCCTCGTCCCTTGGAAGAGGCGGAGAGGTGGGTGTTTTGCATCTGCTGGTGGACTACCGGAGAGATTTACAGCAGGAGAACACGCCATCCACTGCGGAGAATAAACAGAAGGGCAACCATGGCAACCATGCTCCGGGGTCTTCTTCGCTGCTTTTGGTGTATTTTGTGGCGGCAGCAGCGCCACTTACAGGCCCGGCATATGTACTACAGCGTTTCCAGCGGGTCGAGCGGTCTCGTGTGAACGGACACGTTAATTGAGCCAAATGCGCGTGAACGGAAGACTTTTTTGAAACCGCATACCGCATAAACGCAAACGTTCCCATGTAAATGGGGTCTCAGAGTATCAGTAGAGTTGTGTCAATATGATATTTACAGTCTTTTAGCTCCGTTTGCTCTCCGAATCCTGAGAAAAACGTCTGTATCTTTAGCTGCAATGTGTTTACCAGCTTCTCAACGTGCCTGTTTGCTGTTGAGCAGGTAGTGCAGTGGGTTTTTACTCTTAACGCTTTTTCTCTAAACACAACACGCCGAGAACGGTCAGAGTGCCTTAAAACTTGCTGCAAAACCCTTTAATTGAGATGTAACACGGGCATGCATGTTGCAGCTGCAGGACGGAGCTGTTGCTTCACTTTCTGTTCACAGAAGTTGCAGAACATGCTGCAGATAATGGAGGTCCATGATGTCATGCACACACACACACCTCCAACCAGGGCTTTTGTTGAACCCTTTTTTTAAACGTCTCCTCCCCTGCTTTCAGTCCTTACACCCCCCCTCCCATCCTGCTGCCGTCACCCCGCACACTGAGGCCTCTGTTCAGCTCTGTGTGGGAGAATAAGTGACGGGTGGACTAGCAAAGAGGGAGAAGAAGTAGAGGTGGCAGGATGAAAGGGGGGAGGGGGAGGGAGGGTGAGGAGTTGTGCAACAACTGAGGGCACAGAGAGGGGTGACTCTGGGGGGAGGAGGGAGGGAGGAAGGAGCCAGACAGCGGTTACAAGATGGATTTTATGAGCTGGTTTGTGAATGGGAGAGAGAAGGTGTGAAAAGGAGAAAAAAGCTGCCCGGCAACAAGGAGCGGAGAAAACAAGAGACACGAGAAGGAGCAGCTCAGAGAGGCTGGGTTAGCTAAATGCTAACGTTAGCATGCTCACAACAACAAGTTTAGCAGGTATAATGACACGTATGAGTTACATTAACTTTTGTGTCCTTTCTCTTACTAATTTTGCACATTTCTGCAAAATACTACTATGTTTAAAACTGCACAGCTCCTCCACCTTTAACTAAACACATATAAATGTTTTCTTTAATATATATTCATCCTTCTTGTACACATTTGTAGATTTTGTTATAGTTTTATGATATATCTGCTCTTGTCTACACACTGTAATGCACCATCTGTCTGTATTTGCACAGACCCTCTCCTTTCCTTTTATGTTGTTTGCCTTTTCTGTGCATCAACCTCTTTTAAAACGTAGCAACCAGGTGCAAGACCGTAAGCAATGATCAAAGAGAAACAACAAACAGCAAGTACATGAAGCTCAGTGTTTCCCATACATTGATTTATTTATGGGGAACCGCCACAATTAAATATCATCCGACACAAATAGATCTCATAAAAAAAAAAAAATGTTGGTGGTCTAATGCAGGGGTTCCCAAAGTGGGGGTCGCGAGATGATTACAAAATACAAATTGTAAATAAAAATAAATGTCAGGGGCTGTATCTGTATAATTTCCCCGCAGCGAGGCTCCCCCCGTTGACAATCCACTAGCGCAGTGTTTCTCAAACTTTTTCATACCGAGGACCACTTAACGTCTCCCTCTCTCTCCGTCCTGGGAGAGGGATCCCTCTCTGTCCGTCCTGGGAGAGGGATCCCTCCTCTGTTGCTCTCCCTGAGGTTTCTCCCATGTTCCCCTTTAAACTGTGGGTTTTCTCTGGAAGTTTCTCCTTGTACGATGTGAGGGTCTAAGGACAGAGGGTCTAAGGACAGAGGGTCTAAGGACAGAGGGTCTAAGGACAGAGGGTGTCGTATTGTCATACTGATATTCTGTACAAACTGTGAAGTCCACTGAGACAAATGTGTGTGATATTGGGCTATATAAATAAACATTGATTGATTGATTGATTAACCAATAAAAAAACACTCAGATTTTACACCTCTTATGAAATGTAGACTACATTTATTACGGAGTTTATGTCCGAGACAACAGACAGAGAGATATGCAAAATACACCGCATGTGGTACGAGTACAACACAAACCTCCTCTGTGGATTTTCAAAACAAAATACAGTAAAACTATGGCCACAGGCCCAAGTTTAACTCTCTGAGGCCTGCATGGTCTGCCTACAAAACTAAAATAAAAAACGTTTATGCAGCCCCAACAACAGCCTCTGATCATCAACAGACTTCATGCAATGCTTCATTGGATGCATATATTAGATAATAATCTCTATCTCACTCCTAAAACATATACATCTATTTTCAGCATGGATAAATAATCAAATACATCCATTGTTTGTTCTATATGCTTCTTGATATCCTAAAAAACCCAGTTTTTCTAGAAGAGATTACAAATCGCCTGGAAATGGTACAAACAAGTGGCAACATGTTTGAGGAAGGTGTTGCACTGGGCTATATCACGCAATCGAAAGTGAAACTTAAACTCGCTCCATAGCGGAGATATTCCCGCGAGAGTGCGTAAAACTTAAATGAATTCACTAGCAAATCAAGACTCCTCTGAAGATAATAGTTCTCGGGTTGCAGGTTGGTACCGCAATGCACTGCCCTTCAAATCTCCTCTAAATCTAATAATGAAAGCACTGCCTTTTAATCTGAAATAATCCAGCATTTGCTATTGGATTCCCAGATTAGACGGAGATTACAGAAAACTGCACTCATCCCTGGAAATAATGACGAGGACTGGCGGGATGATAGATTCCCTCTTACAGTACAATCAGGACAGAGAATCGATGCGTAGGTAGGTCAGAACAAATCGGTCGCCATCTCTCCACGGATTGGAAGAAAGTTGCAAATTAAAGTCATTTCTTCAACGCTTCAGCCGAGTTCATCCACCCAGCGATGAAAGCATGTCACTTCAGGTTAAGCCATCTCTCCACCCTCAAATCCCTTTGTGTCGTCCCATTTGTTCATCTAGTCCTGTCTTCCCCTCAGAGACACTTCCAGTCTGACCCAGGGAGGGTCAGACCCTCTGTCAGCCCCAGGCTCCGTGCAGGAAGTCGTTTAGAGCAAGAGGAAACTCAGCATTTCTGTTGTCTTTACAGGGGAAAGCTATTTCAGGATAACATAGGATAGAACTTGATTTAACCCCCAGGGAAACTGTTGTGCAGCAGCAGCAGTAAAAAGAAGGAAATTGTTCAAATATAACAATATCAGATTGTTTTGATGACAAGACTATGGCATGCTAGCGGCCTTTTAAGGCTGAACAGAGCTTTTTGTTTGTTTTAAAGATAGGGTTAGGGGGCGCATACTAACACGCTCTAAATACAATTGCTGACACTAACCGCGTTCATGATTGCCATCAAACAGAAGTTTACCAACCGGCCATGATTGATGTTTCTCCGGAAAACACAGCAGCATACTATCGCCGAAAAGAAGCCACTGTTAAATGAATAGGGTAAATTGAGCAGTCTCTAATCATTTGTTACCACAAATGATCATTGCTAGCTAACAGCGGCTATCATCACTTCAATTAGGGCACAGCAGACACATGTGATTCAAGCCAAAACTACACAGTCCGCAGCACAAGAGTGTTAGCATACTAACTTTGTGCAATTCTATTTTAACAAAGTAAGCTGAGGCTTCAGGACTTAATTGAGGTATCCTGAAGAATTTGGGTACTAAATGCCTGATTTCACTGAAAAATACACTGCGTTCAATAGGACTTTTCGAAGCAAAAGATCACTCGGTCCTTTCCGACTAGAGATGTCCCGATCCGATGATTTTCCAAAAATCGGGGATTTTTTTTACATTTTATAAAATATTTTTATTATTTTATTTAATATTACAAAACAAAAATAACCATGTTCACGTCTTAAAGTCATCCTGAGGCCTTAGTTCTGGTTTAAAATCACACAACATCATGTATGTGTTCTTTTGGGCTTGTGTTCAGACCTGGTTGCTTATTCCTCTCAAAGCAACAGAGTGGGCGCAGTGTCTGATAGTAGCAGCAAGCTAACGAGAGGCTACGTTCAGCTGGTGACTCGGAACAGAGAACATTTCAGGAGTTTGGAAGTATTATAAAATTGAAAGCGAAGGCAGTGTAACAGCCAGATGCAATGTTTGCAAGGCGGAGGTTCCGCGTGGTGGAAAGAACAGAGCTACGTTCAACACGACCAATCTAACACGCCACCTGAGAAACAAACACCAACAACACGACGAGTACACAGCGGCCACTCAGGTGACGGCACTGAAGCAACCGACACTTTCAGAGACTTTTAAAAGGAAAGAGAAACTGCCCCAGAACAGTGAAAAGGCCAAAACAATAACAGCCAAGAGAGCTGAGTTAATCGCGTTGGATGACCAGCCGTTATCTGTTACCTTTTTTCTCTCTTAATGCATTGCATAAAGATCGGATCGGGAAAAATCGGTATCGGCAGATTGTCAGAATCAAATGATCGGAATCGGATCGGGAGCAAATAAAGGTGATCGGGACATCCCTATTTCCAACACAAGTCATTCACCCATTCATTCACACACTGCCATGCAAAGAACCAGCCTGCTCATCAATAAGGGGGTTGGGGGTTCAGTGTCTTGCTCAAGGACACTTTAACTCTCTCTGTAGGACACAGGAATCAAACCAGAACGTGCTAATTCCTAGACAACAGAGGCTGCTTCCTGGACTGAGCTTTGAAAGTAAGGAACACAATAATAAAAGATCAATATCTATATAAAGACCTCTTCAGAGTGCACATGGTTTCTCGCTCTCACATGTACACGGCTATCAGTAATGAGCTCAGCGAAGAATTAACGTTAGGAACTCGCCTCT
>NW_022991301.1:137500-185000 GCF_902827175.1 Gymnodraco acuticeps | reverse complement strand
GTGCAATAGCTGCCCACTGCTCCTAGACTCCTGGTACTATGATGGGTTAAATGCAGAGGCCACATTTCTCTGTGTGTGCTTTGTGCTCTGCATGTGTGACCATTGAAGACTATTCTGATTCTCTATCTATGTTACACACTTGTAGTTTTTAAAGGACATTATGCAATGTAATGTAATTAGAATAACATTGTAAAAGCATTTACAGGAAAATAGAGCCCTTGTGTGAATAATAAAGTTATACTATGTTCCAATAAAACTACCTTTAACAGGGGTCGGCTATTTAAGACCATTTTAAAAGCCAAATAAACAACAACATATGAATCTTGAAGTCAAAAGAAGTAACAGTAGTGTCATTTTAAAACACTTTAAACATGGTAAAGGCTTACTATCTTAATATTTATTAAAAGGGAGCAACTAAAAGGTGAATAATTAGTTCATTTAGCTCCTTTAAGACGACATCAGTGACAATAGTCTTCTCTAAGAGTAATAAATGCATTGAGTACTTGATTGTTTTTCTGATAAACTGATTGATTGTTTTGTAAATTGTCTTCACAATGTCCAAGAGTCCAAAGGTGACATCTTGAAATGTGTTGTTTTTGTCCCACTAAAAGCCTCAAACACACAATGATATGCTGTATTTACACTGGAGAAGCTTGGAGCAACACTTGGTTGGGGTTTTAGATATACAATTAAACTAAATATAGGTTCAAAAACTGGACGATTACTTTCCAATCTACATTTTGAACCGTTTTAGGTTGAATGAAATGTCAGAAAAGTTCCCAGGACTGTGACAGCTTCTGCTACAATATGAACTCAAATATATTACATTTAATGCCATTTATGACCAAGAAAATCATCAAATCCTCCCCTTTTTAAACATGACAGGAACCAGATAAAATATGGCATTTGTATCGTTGCAATTGCTTTGCCTTACCAACCCAGATATAATCAATTTGAATAAATATAAACACACAAAAACAGCTGGAACTACGTAAATGAAAGCCTCTCTGTTCGATTGATTTATCCAATATGTTGCTAATTAACTTTGTGTCCCTTGAGTAATTAATTGATTATTGTTTCAGCCGTTTGTATGCACTTTGTCTCCAGAGGACACTTTCTGTCTTGTTAAAAGAGCTTTATCTGTGTAAGTAGAAACATTCATTGATTGATGTCTTGTTAAACACATCATAGGAGTTTTATCTGTATTAGTAGAAATATTGATTGATTGGTTTTGCAACACATGGTGGTCTAATGCATGATCTCCCCTTACCTTCCAGGCTGAAGTCCAGCAGCACATACTCGTACACAGTCTCAGTTTTTGTCTCCACTTGAGGTCTCTTCAGGGTGGAGTAGATCTTCCCGGGGCTGCTGTCCTCCGGGTCTTCCAGCTTCCTCAAGCCGCAGCCCATGGCCTCTGAGGCGGGGAGCAGCAGCAGGCTGACCGGGGTGGGAGAACCGGAGCTATTTTTTTTTCAGCCTTCAACTTTACCGGGACCGCTCCATCACATCCTCCCCGGTAATCCTTCTGAGTGCACTGCTCACAGATAAATACAAACACTGTAAAAGCAGAAAACAGCCGGTAACCGGAGGAAAGGAGGCGGCTGTTTGTGGGGAAAGTGTCCGGCTGATGTGAACTCAGGTCGGACGCGTGGAGAGGAGGAGCCGCTCTCTCTCTCTCTCTGGAAGAAAAGTTTCCTCCACAATCAAGTCTGCAAAGGATAATACAACTTCCGGTCTACCTTTCAAAATAAGATGCAGGAATAAACAACCATAACAGTAGGGGAGGCAGTGGCCGTGCTGAAAAAGTATAATTGACCTACTACTAGTAAATACAAGTGTCATACAAATGTTGTGAGGTAAAAAGTACTATATTTCCCTCACAATTTTGCAAATGTCTGCATAATACTTCCACTCAAAAACTGCATAGGCCTACCTCTTCCTTTCAAAATAAGATACTGGAATATAAAAACAGATCAGTGTTGGCAGATGCTCTACAAAAGTACTTTATACCACTAATAGCATAATAATAATAATCATTTATATTTTTCTTTTCTTTTATTCAATTTTATTTGTACGGGTTTATGTCCTCAAAACTCAATTTAAAGTGGACCTATCATACTATTTTTAGGCAATAGCATAGGTCTCAGATATATAAAAACATATAAAAAACATGTGTTTTGCTCAAAATACCAAACAGATCACCCATTCTAGCCATGCCTCATATCCCTCTATTTCACTTCCTGTTTCAAAAGTGCTGATTTGGGGTATAAAGCTTTAAAAAATAATAATTTGATAACAAAAATAAAGGAGGGGTCTGAGCTCATGCGGGAAATTCTACCGGCAGATTCTGCCGTGATGAAACGCCATATCATGGATTATCAAGGATTCTCTCTGAAACAGTCTGGAGCTCAAAGGCTTTCTCTCTTGCCGGTTATACCACAAGGTGAGTTCCTTTTTACTTCCTGCTTCTTCACACACATGCTCTCGAGTACAGGTTAGCTCTGAGTGTTAGCGATGCTAATGTAAACACCGACCATATTACATCCAAAACAGTCGGGCATTGTTTCTGATAGCAACGTTTCTGATAGTGCCGTGGGTCTAAAGCCAGCCTACATTTCCGATATTGCGTCATTTCGGACGCAAATCTGGATCAGCTCCGTTGTTCCCCCGTTTTTAGAGCTTTGGGTACGGAGGAAAAGAGAGAGGGTTTTATTTTCTGATGCTGCGTGAGTTCCCTGACACACCGGGGACACATGTTTATGTATAAAAGACATAAAAAAGTGCATTTTGCATGATAGGTCCCCTTTAAATATTGCTATATTTTAATGTCATCTTAATTTTCTTAACCCTTGTGTTGTGTTCGAAAGCTGTTACCATTCATGGTGTTCGCGGGTCAATTTTGACCCATGATTTAAAAATTACTATCCTCCAATATTGTTTTAACTATATCATAACTAACTTATTATGCATTCATAACCGTACAATCCTGTTGTTATTTTATTTTATGGCCCCAGCCAGGGCCGGCCCGTAGCACTGGCGTTATAGATGTTCGCCTAGGGTGCCAGATCTGGGGGGGCGCTGCGCTGGTAGCTCTGGGAGGGGAAAAAGCATGTTTACCCGTTGGTGCTCATCCTAATTTTCCGCCAGCTAAAATCTCGCCTAGGGCAGCATATTGTCTAGACCTTGGCCCCACCACATATTGCACACGTGCATGTGTGTGTTCAGGTTCAAGTGTTAGTGTACATTTTCTTTGTGAAAGGTCGAGTTCCCGTGGGGGGAGGGGGGCAAAGGGAGGAGAGACCAGGTGCATGTTGCGAACAATTATTGTTACAGTGGATGAAGGGGGAGGGGGAGGGGTGTCTAAAGTCAAAGATTAATCTTGATTGGGCCAAATTTGACCCCGAGTCACCCACAACAATTCCCTGACCCGAACACCAAATTATACACTTTTTTTTCAAGAGACCTTCAGACTTGGCTAAAATTGTCAAAATCAGGTTTGTAGTGTTTAGCTAATGTGGAGGATATCAGGAAGCCTTGTTCCGATACAAAAAACTAGAGCGTAGTTATTATATCATTTTAACTTGAAACGGGTCACGGGAGACCCGAACACAACATTATGGTCCTTTTCTTACATTTTATCTGCTTTAACTTTGTTTATGTACGCACCAAATACACCAAAGCAAATTCCTCGTATGTGTTAACCTACCTGGCAACAAACCTGTTTCTGATTCTGATAGGCCTACATTCTCTGGCAATTTTGTAAATATTATTTTTTTCAAATGTCTGTTTAATTTGTATATATCTTCATATCGCTTTTCAAGGTTTTTCTTCCTTTTTAAACATCGGCTCTTATATTTTTCCTTTGAATTTAACTTACTGTACTAGAGTATGTGCCATTATACATCCTTCTGAAAATCTACTTGGCCAAATTAACAGAAATCTGATTATGACAAGTAAAAAGCTAGTATTCAAATGTTACTTACATTTACAAATGTATTGAGTAAAATGGATTTCAAAAATGTTAATTATTTGTCTTTTTCATTTTGCACAGCAGTCACAGAATAGTATGTTTCCGTCGGTGCTGCTGTCGGCCATCTGCCCTCTTCTCCTCCCTGACCTTTATTACGAAAGAGTAATTTAATCAGAGACATTTATCTGTAAGGATTTACTTTCTTCACGTGTGTAACTTAAGACTCTGACTGCTGCTTCGTTTCGTATATGACTGCTCTCAGGTTATCTAATGAATCTGTAAGCACATCCGGACCATGTGGCATCAAACACAAACACACACACACACACTTTAAAATCGGTTGACCTCTGACCTGTGTCCCTCTCTGACTTCCACTGAGGCCCATTAGTAGCATAGAGCTGCAGACTGATGCTCAGCAGGAGGTCGGCTGCTCGCTCCCTCATTAGTGACGAAAACATGCATACAAATAAGTGTGTTCACCTTTTTACTGCAAGTTTTGCCTTCTCATTGTTTTCAGCCACACAATAAACAACAATTAAGTCCTTTTCATATTCTGAATGGTTGGCAAATGCATTAACTAAGTACATTTACTACTGTACACTTAAGCAACATTTTGAAGTACCTGAGTAATATAATGTACTATTCTGAAATGGGCCTACATTTATGAACTCAAACAATTTTAAATACATTTATTGACAAGTATGTTATACTTTTGAGATAAACATTTTGAATGAAGGACTTTGACACGGCAGTACTACCTATTTTACTGAAGTGAAATATCTGAGTAATACGCCCAACTCTAACGCACATTTTATCAGTGGAAATTAACGAGAGTATGTCACTTTATTTATATTCTTTCTGGAGCAGAACACCTAAGGAAAATGTGAAATGACCTAAATACAAATATTTACAGGAGTAAAATAAAAAAGCTTGTGAAAGAAGTCAATAGGTTAAACCTTTTGTTTGATTTTCATATATATATATATATATATAATTTACTTTACAATCTGCAATCCGCTCACACGTTTTTAATACACAACAATTTGCACAATATCTGTAAATTGGAGCATATCATATCTTTAAAATGTAGATGAACATCTTCTACTTCTATTCTGGTCCAACGTATCCTGTATAATTTGAATATTCTAATTATTAAGTGGAATTTCTTCCTATGTGAGGCAAACAGGAAAAAAAACGATATGCATTTCTGCTCTTAATGTCACACACGTAGACACACAAACACACACGTACAAACATACACACATACACACACACACACACACACACACAAACAAACACACACACGTACAAACATACACACACACACACACACACACACACACACACGTAGACACACACACTGATGGAGGAAGTAAAGTCAGGGTAGCAGCTGAGGCTCCGAGCCAGTAACGCCAGCTGCAGATCGTCATACAAAACCACTGCCAGGTGGTCAAAACACACACACACACACACACACACACACACACACACACACACACACACACACACACACACACACACACACACACACACACACACACACACTTGTATTCATTTCATCCCTCCAGTATCTGCTCATCTGGTCCATTGTTGACGACCTCAGAGAGATAACTGCCTCGTTCACACATGTCGTTATTTTACATACAATAATAATAACTCCTGTCTTTAGTACTGGTGATAATAAAGCTCGTTATGATGTATTGATTGATATTAGTTTTCCTGTGTAATGATTATTGTCTGAATGAATGACAGGAAGGAGAGGAGGAAGCAGCTGCGGGAGGAGAGACTTGAGGAAAGGAGGACAGTAGAAACATTTATTGTGTCTAAACTCTGTATATGTAATTGTTATAATGGTCTGGCTGCTGTTTTTCAGCACAGACAAATGAATGAATCTCTAATGCATTCTGTACGTTGGAAAGCCCTTATTTAGCATTCATAAGCATTATAAAAACATGCAATATATAACGTTGTTTTAATCAAGTATTTTCATATATTCATCCACATCTATACATCTTCCTGTGAGCACCAAATTGTAAAGGCTGCTGTTTTTCTTACAATACTTAAAATGTTTCAATTCATCTTACTATCTTCCTAAAGTGAGTTTTCCTGTTGGTTCTTCGGCGTCACATAGTAAACTGCTTAGATCTGATGTTCAGCTTATAGTTACAGGTTGTATGCAGAGATGGCAAAAGTACACACATCCTTTACTCAAGTAGAAGTACAGATACTCGTGTTTATAAATACTCTGGTGAAAGTAGAAGTACTGACTAAACTTCTTTACTCAAGTAAAAGTAAAGAGGCTTTGAAATGTACTTCAGTAAAAAGTACCCATAACTAGCAGCTGCTTTACATTTATTATAGTGCTTTAAAAATACACATTACACATATTTTTTATACATGCAATGGTCACTGTGGACAATACCCACAGGAGAAGTGTCTTTCCCAAGGACACAACGGCCTGACGCAGTGGCAGCATGAGCGGGTTTCGAACTGGAGTTCCCCAGCACTCCCCTTGATCTGATGATCAGATGCACAGACCACTGCGCCACCCGTCCCGGTACAGGTATTTGGGTTCAACATGTAAGAAGTAGAAAGTACAGGTATTTGGGTTCAACATGTGAGAAGTAGAAAGTACAGGTATTTGGGTTCAACATGTAAGAAGTAGAAAGTACAGGTATTTGGGTTCAACATGTGAGAAGTAGAAAGTACAGGTATTTGGGTTCAACATGTAAGAAGTAGAAAGTACAGGTATTTGAGTTCAACATGTAAGAAGTAGAAAGTACAGGTATTTGAGTTCAACATGTAAGAAGTAGAAAGTACAGGTATTTGAGTTCAACATGTAAGAAGTAGAAAGTACAGGTATTAGTGTTCAACATGTAAGAAGTAGAAAGTACAGGTATTTGGGTTCAACATGTAAGAAGTAGAAAGTACAGGTATTTGTGTTCAACATGTAAGAAGTAGAAAGTTCAGGTATTTGTGTTCAACATGTAAGAAGTAGAAAGTTCAGGTGTTTGTGTTCAACATGTGAGAAGTAGAAAGTACAGGTATTTGAGTTCAACATGTAAGAAGTAGAAAGTACAGGTATTTGTGTTCAACATGTAAGAAGTAGAAAGTTCAGGTATTTGTGTTCAACATGTAAGAAGTAGAAAGTTCAGGTGTTTGTGTTCAACATGTGAGAAGTAGAAAGTACAGGTATTTGGGTTCAACATGTGAGAAGTAGAAAGTACAGGTATTTGTGTTCAACATGTAAGAAGTAGAAAGTTCAGGTATTTGTGTTCAACATGTAAGAAGTAGAAAGTACAGGTGTTTGTGTTCAACATGTGAGAAGTAGAAAGTACAGGTATTTGAGTTCAACATGTGAGAAGTAGAAAGTACAGGTATTTGGGTTCAACATGAGAGAAGTAGAAAGTACAGGTATTTGGGTTCAACATGTAAGAAGTAGAAAGTACAGGTATTTGGGTTCAACATGTAGAAGTAGAAAGTACAGGTATTTGAGTTCAACATGTAAGAAGTAGAAAGTACAGGTATTTGGGTTCAACATGTGAGAAGTAGAAAGTACAGGTATTTGAGTTCAACATGTGAGAAGTAGAAAGTACAGGTATTTGTGTTCAACATGTAAGAAGTAGAAAGTACAGGTATTTGGGTTCAACATGTGAGAAGTAGAAAGTACAGGTATTTGAGTTCAACATGTAAGAAGTAGAAAGTACAGGTATTTGTGTTCAACATGTAAGAAGTAGAAAGTACAGGTATTTGGGTTCAACATGTAAGAAGTAGAAAGTACAGGTATTTGGGTTCAACATGAGAGAAGTAGAAAGTACAGGTATTTGGGTTCAACATGTAAGAAGTAGAAAGTACAGGTATTTGAGTTCAACATGTAAGAAGTAGAAAGTACAGGTATTTGAGTTCAACATGTAAGAAGTAGAAAGTACAGGTATTTGTGTTCAACATGTGAGAAGTAGAAAGTTCAGGTATTTGAGTTCAACATGTGAGAAGTAGAAAGTACAGGTATTTGTGTTCAACATGTAAGAAGTAGAAAGTACAGGTATTTGGGTTCAACATGTAAGAAGTAGAAAGTACAGGTATTTGTGTTCAACATGTAAGAAGTAGAAAGTACAGGTATTTGGGTTCAACATGTAAGAAGTAGAAAGTACAGGTATTTGTGTTCAACATGTAAGAAGTAGAAAGTACAGGTATTTGTGTTCAACATGTAAGAAGTAGAAAGTACAGGTTTTTGTGTTCAACATGTAAGAAGTAGAAAGTACAGGTATTTGTGTTCAACATGTAAGAAGTAGAAAGTACAGGTATTTGTGTTCAACATGTAAGAAGTAGAAAGTACAGGTATTTGTGTTCAACATGTAAGAAGTAGAAAGTACAGGTATTTGTGTTCAACATGTAAGAAGTAGAAAGTACAGGTATTTGTGTTCAACATGTAAGAAGTAGAAAGTACAGGTATTTGTGTTCAACATGTAAGAAGTCGTGGTGGACTTTTAAAATAAGCAGTGGAGTAAAGTACTGATATCAGAAAAATGTACTTCAGTACAGTAACGAAGTATTTGTACTCCACTACTTCCCCCCTCTGTGTATATGAAATAGGCAACCATAAAAAACACATGAGTGTTTGTTTTTGTATGAAATAATGCTTCATAAATAACTCCAGAGGCGCTGGTGAGGAAACCTTCACTAAAGGAGGAAGAGAGGAGTTTATATAGAAGTAAATAAAACACTCATAACATCAGAGGAGAGCTGATTAACATCCTGACACTTCTGATCTCATCACATGATATTTAGGTTCAGAGTTGGAAGAAGTACTCAGATCTTGTACTTGAGTAAAAGTAGAAGTACTCAGACCTTGTACTTGAGTAAGTACTCAGATCTTGTACTTGAGTGAAAGTAGAAGTACTCAGATCTTGTACTTGAATAAGTACTCAGATCTTGTACTTGAGTAAAAGTAGAAGTACTCAGATATTGTACTTGAGTAAAAGTAGAAGTACTTAGATCTTGTACTTGAGTAAAAGTAGAAGTACTCAGATCTTGTACTTGAGTGAAAGTAGAAGTACTCAGATATTGTACTTGAGTGAAAGTAGAAGTACTCAGATCTTGTACTTGAATAAGTACTCAGATCTTGTACTTGAGTAAAAGTAGAAATACTCAGATCTTGTAATTGAGTAAAAGTAGAAGTACTCAGATCTGGTACTTGAGTAAAAGTAGAAGTACTTAGATCTTGTACTTGAGTAAAAGTAGAAGTACTCAGACCTTGTACTTGAGTAAGTACTCAGATCTTGTACTTGAGTGAAAGTAGAAGTACTCAGATCTTGTACTTGAGTAAAAGTAGAAGTACTCAGATATTGTACTTGAGTAAAAGTAGAAGTACTCAGATATTGTACTTGAGTAAAAGTAGAAATACTCAGATCTTGTACTTGAGTAAAAGTAGAAGTACCAGAGTGTAGGAATACTCTGTTACAGTAAAAGCATTCAAAAATGTTCCTCAAGTGAAAGTAGAAAAGTATTCTCATCAAAATATAGTGAAAGTAGCGACAGTAAAAGTAGTCGTTGTGCAGATTGGTCCATTTCAGAATAATATATATGATATGTTTTATAATGATTGATCATGAAAGTGTTCTCAAAGCTGGTGAAGGTGCAGCTAGTTTGAATGACTTTGTATACTGCAGGGTAGCTGGTGGATTTACTCCAGGTGGAACTAAAGTCTGATTTAACACTTGGTTATATTTCACATCATTCATCCAGATCTGTGAAGTAACTAAAGGTATTAAATACATGTAGTGGAGTAAAAGTACACCATGTACCTCTGAACTGTAGTGGAGTAGAAGTAAAAATTAGCATAAAATAGAAATACTCAAGTAAAGTGCATATGTACCTCAACATTGTACTTAAGTACAGTACTTGAGTAAATGTACTTAGTTATTTCCCACCTCTGTTAGTGTTATTAGTAACACATGTGCTTTTCAAACGACAAGTCAATATAACATCTCCACTCAGTTTAGATTATTATGTGTTATCATGTTGATTTATGTGGTGATGGCGCCCTCTAGTGTTCAATAGAGGTATAGGAGAGTGACTTGTTTTTGGAGCTTTGGTGCTTTATTGATACCTCTGTTTCTTAACAATTCAGAGGGAACATTTGACTTTTTAATGCAATATATTTATTGAGTAACGTAACAAATATGTGCTGTACTGCAACATTAAAACTGTATAATAAATATACAAAAATTAGACAATTTAAATAAAAAAGATGAAGGAATTAAACTATAAAAAGATGATCGTAAAGTCTGCAAGAAAACTGGGAAATATTGTCTGAAATTATGGAGGACGGAACATGACTTAAGTATAAATAAATAAATGTATGACGAAATACAGGAATAAATAAATAAATACGTAAATAAATAAATAAATACAGGAATAAATAAATACAGGAATAAATATATGACGAAATAAATACAGAAATAAATAAATGTTGAAATGAATACACAAATAAATAAATAAAAGAATAAATGCATAAATAAATGCATAAATAAATATGGAAATAAATACATCAATGTATAAATAAATAAATAAAAGTCGAAAATAAAACAGAACACACGTTATTATATATCTTTCATTTATTTCTACATTTACGCGACATACATTTATTTATTTATGTATTTATGTGTCCGTATGCTAATGAGGTGGGCGGTCCTAACCTCAGTCTGAAGCAGGATTGGTTACAGGAGTGTGTGATCATTTCTGGCAGAGGGCTCTACTACTAACGCCTGGATAACCGCGCTGATTCGAATGCAGGAGCTTTACTGTTTAGCCCTTATCTTTATACATCCATGGTTTATCCACAGTTGTAAGGTTTATTTATGGATATTGATTTAAGAGCCATTGGAGATCATTTACGATCATTAGCGGACCATTTAGAGAACGGAGAACCAAAAGACTATGTCCAGTTTCGTGTGGAACGATGTATAGAGGACTTGGCTCAGCTCGACATGATGTGACTTGCCACGAATCTATTGCTTCTGCCTGGCTCCAACAATTGGCGAATCCTGCTTCAGACTGAGGTTAGGACCGCCCACCTCATTAGCATACGGACACATAAATACATAAATAAATAAATGTATGTCGCGTAAATGTAGAAATAAATGAAAGATATATAATAACGTGTGTTCTGTTTTATTTTCGACTTTTATTTATACATTGATGTATTTATTTCCATATTTATTTATGCATTTATTTATGCATTTATTCTTTTATTTATTTATTTGTGTATTCATTTCAACATTTATTTATTTCTGTATTTATTTCGTCATTTATTTATTCCTGTATTTATTTATTCCTGTATTTATTTATTTATTTACGTATTTATTTATTTATTCCTGTATTTCTTCATACATTTATTTATTTATACTTAAGTCATGTTCCGTCCTCCATATGAAATAACCCTTAGACCAAAATAAATAAATGTTTCATCCTCTTAATTTTCAAAGAGCAGTTCAGTAAAGACGCCACAGGATACTACCACACACACACACACACACACACACAGACACACACACACACACACACACACACACACACACACACAGACACACACACACACACCACACACACACACACACACACACACACACACACCACACACACACACACACACACACACACACACACATGCCATGTATACATCACTTCAGGGGACATTACATTCACTTACATGCATTTCCTGGAGACTTATCCTAACCTTAACCATAACCAACACATGCCTAACCCTAACCCTTACGCAAACAAGTCTTCACCCTAAAATTAATGATACCCCTCATGGGGACCTCCAATTTGTCCCCATAAGGGAGGCGAGTCCCAACACGTGACTGTGTAAACAGATTTAGGTCCCCACAAGTATAGTAATGCTAGGCCACACACACACACACACACCACACACACACACACACACACACACACACACACACACACACACACACACACCACACACACACACACACACACACACACACACACACACACACACCACACACACACACACACACAACACACACACACACACACACACACACACACACACACACACACACACACACACACACAGTGAGGATGTGCAAACAGTGAGGATAATATCCCCATGTAGAGAGATTTTCAGTGGAAGCTGCCAGAATAATTTTCTCTCCAGCCGTTGACGTTGTTGATAATCTCTCACGCTGATTAATATATACCTCTAACTCTGTAGTGATCGCATGATTTTAAAGGCGCTCAGCTGGTCTAAATGTCGGGAAACAAAGGGATAAAATGATGTTTAGCCACCCAGGAAGTGGATTTCTGCAGCTCGCTCTACAGATAAATGTTTAACACAGCTGTCAACTTGAGTACTGTTAGAGTAAATAAAGAGGAAGTGGATACTAATACATTTAATGTGGTCCAATCAAGAAGTAAACTGGGGCATAGAGAGTATAAACAGAATAGAATCATTTAATGTCATTATACATGTGCAATAAAAGAAGGAAAAGCTTCTCCCTTTTAAAAGGTGCCCTCAAAACAAAAACATCACAACACAAGACAACAAATACACGCAGCATACATACTTAAGAAGGAATAAGGAATAAAGTGCAGTAATTATTTCCAGGCGTATGAAAAATAAATAAAATGGGAGACACTGTTTACACCGATGATAAGCAGGGGAAGTAAAAGTACTGGTGTACTGTTAAAATACTATTTACAAACTACTGCCTGATGTCTTTAATGTATGTTTGATGTCCTTTTGTCTTTTTTAAATAATTTTAAAATCACTTTGTTGTCGTTTTGTATGATTTTGGGTCATTTTGTCTCTTCGTAGTAGCCATTTTGTGCCTTTTTGTGGTCATTTCTTGTGTTTTTGTGGTCATTTTATGTCTCTTTTTGGTCATTTTGTGTTTTAATCTGTGGTCATTTTGTGTTATGTATTAATATTGTGTTTTCTTGCAGCCGTTTTTGTGTTTCTTTGTGGTCGATATTTGTCTTTTTCTGGTCACAGTGGCACAAAAACCAAACACAGTACAGTAAAAGTATCTCAAATGTGTGTTTTTCCTTTCAAGGTCCTGAGGATACGAGCAGACAACAGTGTGCACCTTCAAACACACACACACACACACACACACACACACACACACACACACACACACACACACACACACACACACACACACATACACACACACACACACACATACACACTTGGACCCCTGAACTCTCTCACACTGTGGTGACAGTCGTAGCATGAAGGCATGAATTTCAGCAGCAGCAGTGGGACATTTGAAGATGGAGTTACATTCCTCCGTCACCCTCTGATGATTTTCCTCTGATGGGAATAAAGAAATATATATATTTTATAATGTACAAGTTTTTTTATTCAACCGTCGCCTCACCTTAAAAACCCTTTGTCCTTTTGCAGCGAGGCCAAGAGAACTGGCATTTAAATGTAAATGACTCACATTCTGCAAATAAACAGGAATCTGAATCATTTTAAATGAATTACACTGAATTTATTTAACACTAAAGGACGTTTGGTTTGCAGACCGCACAGGTGGAAGAAGTATTCTAATGTTATACTAAGTAAGAGAGGCAGTACTTGGTGTAAATATTAATATATATACATATCTGATGCAGACTTTGTAATTTTATAGCCTTTTGTAGTGTTTTTGTGGTCATTTCTGCACAATTGGTGTCTCTTTGTTGATTTGTGTTCTTTTGTGGTATTTTTGTGTCTCGTTGGGGTCTATTCTGTCTCTTATGGATCTATTCTGTCTCTTATGGATCTATTCTGTCTCTTATGGATCTATTCTGTCTCTTATAGATCTATTCTGTCTCTTATGGATCTATTCTGTCTCTTATGGATCTATTCTGTCTCTTATGGATCTATTCTGTCTCTTATGGGTATATTCTGTCTCTTATGGATCTATTCTGTCTCTTATGGATCTATTCTGTCTTTTATGGATCTATTCTGTCTCTTATAGATCTATTCTGTCTCTTATGGATCTATTCTGTCTCTTATGGATCTATTCTGTCTCTTATGGATCTATTCTGTCTCTTATGGATCTATTCTGTCTCTTATAGATCTATTCTGTCTCTTATGGATCTATTCTGTCTCTTATAGATCTATTCTGTCTCTTATGGATCTATTCTGTCTCTTATGGATATATTCTGTCTCTTATGGATCTATTCTGTCTCTTATGGATCTATTCTGTCTCTTATGGATCTATTCTGTCTCTTATAGATCTATTCTGTCTCTTATGGATCTATTCTGTCTCTTATGGATCTATTCTGTCTCTTATAGATCTATTCTGTCTCTTATGGGTCTATTCTGTCTCTTATGGATCTATTCTGTCTCTTATGGATCTATTCTGTCTATTATGGGTCTATTCTGTCTCTTATGGATCTATTCTGTCTCTTATGGATCTATTCTGTCTCTTATGGATCTATTCTGTCTCTTATGGATCTATTCTGTCTCTTATGGATCTATTCTGTCTCTTATGGATCTATTCTGTCTCTTATGGATCTATTCTGTCTCTTTATGGATCTATTCTGTCTCTTATGATCTATTCTGTCTCTTATGGATCTATTCTGTCTCTTATGGATCTATTCTGTCTCTTATGGATCTATTCTGTCTCTTATGGATCTATTCTGTCTCTTATGGATCTATTCTGTCTCTTATGGATCTATTCTGTCTCTTATGGATCTATTCTGTCTCTTATGGATCTATTCTGTCTCTTATGGATATATTCTGTCTCTTATGGATCTATTCTGTCTCTTATGGATCTATTCTGTCTCTTATGGATCTATTCTGTCTCTTATGGATCTATTCTGTCTCTTATAGATCTATTCTGTCTCTTATGGATCTATTCTGTCTCTTATGGGTATATTCTGTCTCTTATAGATCTATTATGTCTCTTATGGATCTATTCTGTCTCTTATGGATCTATTCTGTCTCTTATAGATCTATTCTGTCTCTTATAGATCTATTCTGTCTCTTATGGATCTATTCTGTCTCTTATGGATCTATTCTGTCTCTTATGGGTATATTCTGTCTCTTATGGATCTATTATGTCTCTTATGGATCTATTCTGTCTCTTATGGATCTATTCTGTCTCTTATGGATCTATTCTGTCTCTTATGGATCTATTCTGTCTCTTATAGATCTATTCTGTCTCTTATGGATATATTCTGTCTCTTATGGATATATTCTGTCTCTTATGGATCTATTCTGTCTCTTATAGATCTATTCTGTCTCTTATGGATCTATTCTGTCTCTTATAGATCTATTCTGTCTCTTATGGATCTATTCTGTCTCTTATAGATCTATTCTGTCTCTTATGGATATATTCTGTCTCTTATGGATCTATTCTGTCTCTTATGGATATATTCTGTCTTATAGATCTATTCTGTCTCTTATGGATCTATTCTGTCTCTTATGGATCTATTCTGTCTCTTATGGGTATATTCTGTCTCTTATGGATCTATTATGTCTCTTATGGATCTATTCTGTCTCTTATGGATCTATTCTGTCTCTTATGGATCTATTCTGTCTCTTATGGATCTATTCTGTATTTTATGGATCTATTCTGTCTCTTATAGATCTATTCTGTCTCTTATGGATATGGATCTATTCTGTCTCTTATGGATCTATTCTGTCTCTTATAGATCTATTCTGTCTCTTATGGATCTATTCTGTCTCTTATGGATATATTCTGTCTCTTATGGATCTATTCTGTCTCTTATGGATATATTCTGTCTTATAGATCTATTCTGTCTCTTATGGATCTATTCTGTCTCTTATGGATCTATTCTGTCTCTTATAGATCTATTCTGTCTCTTATGGATCTATTCTGTCTCTTATGGATCTATTCTGTCTCTTATAGATCTATTCTGTCTCTTATGGATATATTCTGTCTCTTATGGATCTATTCTGTGTCTTATGGATCTATTCTGTCTCTTATGGATCTATTCTGTCTTATAGATCTATTCTGTCTCTTATGGATCTATTCTGTCTCTTATGGATCTATTCTGTCTCTTATAGATCTATTCTGTCTCTTATGGATCTATTCTGTCTTATAGATCTATTCTGTCTCTTATGGATCTATTCTGTCTCTTATGGATCTATTCTGTCTCTTATGGATCTATTCTGTCTCTTATAGATCTATTCTGTCTCTTATGGATCTATTCTGTGTCTTATGGATATATTCTGTCTCTTATGGATCTATTCTGTCTCTTATGGATCTATTCTGTCTCTTATGGATCTATTCTGTCTCTTATGGATCTATTCTGTCTCTTATGGATCTATTCTGTCTCTTATGGATCTATTCTGTCTCTGTGGTCGAGTTATGTGTCTTTGTAGTAGATGTGTGTTATATTAATGCCATTCTGTGTATTTTTGTGGTACTTTTGTGTTTCTTTGTGATCATTTTATGCGTTTTTGTGGTCTTTTTGTGTCTGTCTGTTGCCATTCTGTGTATATTTGTGGTACTTTTGTGTCTCGTTGTGTTACATTTCTGTCTCTTATGGACAGGGCCGGCCCTAGACTTTTGGAGGCCCTAAGCGAGCTTTGGCTTGGGGGCCCCCCTCACTCTAGCGCGTTCTCACTACACACAACACGGAACCAACTTTTGTGTTATGATGTTAGCATAAGCACACATATTGTATAAATAACCATGTAAACACCGTGGATCTAACCTCCTCTAGGGGGGTCCTAACCTCCTCTAGGGGGGTCCTAACCTCCTCTAGGGGGGTCCGGGGCATGCTCCCCGGGAAGATTTTTTTAAAATATTGAAGTTAAAAGCATCAATCTGGTGCACTTTGAGAGCAAAATTAAGAGATCTATGGATACATCTCTCAACACCCAGATGAAACAGAACTGTAAACAGATATTTCTTTATGGATATTTTACAAATCACTTGAACTGTATTCTTGTTTTGTCATATAGTATTTCATAACTGTTTTTCATTTATTCTCTCTGGCTGTCCATCTCATAATGTTCACATAAAAACTAGCTGTCAATAGGAATATCATTCAGAAGAATGATCATTTCTTGCACAAATCTGTCACAAAAAGAGGTTGCACATTTAAATTCAGGTGTCAACGTCAGTGGCCAAACAGCCACATTTACTGCTGCAAATACGTTCAAACATGCTGTCGACACGTAAAGCAGTGGCAACTATGCCACCATTTCAGCTGACTTTTTCTCAGAAATAATGTCACATAACATCCATATATTTCAGTGCTAGGTTGATGCTTAGCTAAGCTAACTATGAAACACTTTAACGGACAGGACTCAGGATCAACTGTGTACTGTAAGGTAGCTTCTAGCTTCATGTCGAACAGTAAGTCAACATTTCCCAGAGAGCTTTCTTTGAAATCACCAGGTAACGCTAAAAAACATAACATTTAGATTGTATGACAAAGTGCTTATTTAATATATCTGGCTAGCTATAGCTACTTGCTAATGGTTTAGCTTACCCCCGCGATTCAAAGTAACGTCAACGTAGCTGTAATGTATGCTTTGCTTACGTGTTCGCATAACTTGGAAGTTTACTGACATTTACATACCTTGTTTACCTGGCTCAAGTGGTGGCTCTGGGGTTGTTGTGTGAGCCACCACTTGAGAATTGTCGTATTTTTTAAGACATTTTTTTCTTATGTCCATCTTCAAAAACTCTGAGTCCGACTGACAGTTTATTTTAAACATTGTCACAGCTCACAGGATAGGTACCTGTCAGCCAATAAGACAGATGTTTATTTCCATTCAACTCTCTGGTTGGTCTGGTGTCTTGCCTCTGTTGCATTCACTGAACACGGGAAATTACAATCCTGCCGTCCTCTTTAGTGTCATGATGAGGTTCAGGTAAAGCACGGTTAATGTATTATATTTTTGACTCAATAATATAATACATGACTTTGAGAGTAGGCAATCTAGGCATATTAACACAATTAATTAAACATACTTATCACGGCGACGGTGTACTGAGATTATTTTTGTTGCTAGGGGCCTAAGCGGTCGCTTATGTCGCCTAATGGGTCGGGCCGGCTCTGCTTATGGATCTATTTTGTCTCTTGGTCCTTTAGTGTCTTTTTGTTGTCGAGTTCTGTGTCTTTGTAGTAGATTTGTGTTATATTAATGCCATTCTGTGTGTTTTTGTGGTACTTTTGTGTCTCTTTGTGTTCATTTTTGTGTCTCTACATGTTCAAGTTGTGTATCTTTGAGATCATTTTGTTATTTTATGCTAATTTTATGCATTTCTGTGGTTGATTTGAATCTTTCTGTGGTCCCTTTGCTTTAGAAAGATATTATAAATCATCCATTCATTTTATTTTGTATTATAAAGTAACATTTACCTCAGAGAGAAGAAGATATCATTGTGTTGATAATGCTAACTTTTGGTGAATTTAGCAGAAATCCAGACACATTTTATTCATACATCTTAAAATACAATTACCTCCTGTAAAGTATGTGTGTAAAGCAACAAGTGTCAGCGGAGGCTTCACTTTCTATTCTCGTCTTTTACTATCGATACGATAAAATTCAAACATGGCAAACTGTGTCGTTTTGCAGAATGAAACCCCGGCTCCACGAATCCTCGCAGAGAGGTGAGACCTGTGAGCTTCTTCACGCACTAATAACCCTCACCAGCTGACCACATTCCACAGCTGTGTGGCTCAAGGTCCACACACACACACACACACACACACACACACACACACACACACACACACACACACACACACACACACACACACACACACACACACACACACACACACACACACACACACACACACACACACACACACACACACACACACACACACTCAGTCGGGAGCAACTCCAGAAAACAATTCAGAGGATTCGGTTTGAGTCTAACCTTCAAAGTGTTTCCACTGTGTGATCACCTTCATCTCAAACCTGTGGGATACATTTCTATTATTGTTGATTAGAGGGATTTCCTTTCTGCAGGACTCTAATTTTACACTTTCATATGTTTTGAATGCTGGTGTTTTAGAGCAGTGGTTGATTGAGATTTAGTACATTTACTCAAATTATGTATTTATATACATTTACTATTTCTATATTAAGTTCCTTTATCTGAATCAGAATACCTTTATTCGTCCCGCAGAGGGAAAATGTACATGTGTTGCAGCAGGTAACGAGCCAAAGACAGCTTAATATCACTCAAAAAGCATGCATAACAAATATAAGATAACACTAGAAATTACACAATTTACAAAATACACATCGAGTACAAAAACTGTACAATAACAGTTTAGCAATATAGCAGCCAAGTGAAAGTATAAACGGTGGTATTATAAATTGCACAGCTATATTGCACAATATGTAAAAAATGCATATATTACAACATACAGAGGCGTAAAGTATTGATGAGTTTACTATAAAAAAACTGATAATTGCTGGAAGTGTGCAATGCAGTAATAATGCTAAGTGATATGATGAGTATTTCACAGTTGAATAATTGCTGAGGTTAGTACTTAGTTAAAGGATCTGAGCCCTTCCTCCACCACTGTCTGTTTTCTATCAACCACTAGTTCAAGTGTCCGCCTGCTGATGTGTCCTTGAGCAAGCACTCCACAGTGTATTCAATATATACTTGGCAGATACAGACTTTGTTGTTTTTTAGCCTCATTTTTTGTTATGTTATAGCATTTTGTCGTCTTGTGTGTTCTTTTGTGTCCTTTTGTGTCTTTTAGTGTCTCTTTGTTGTCCTTTTGTGCCTCTTTGTAGTAATTTTGTTGTCATTTTGTTGTCATTTTGTGTCTTTTAGTGTAATTTTGTTGTCATTTAGTGTCTTTTAGTTGTAAATTAATGTCTCTTAGATGTCTTTTTTTACTTTTACTTACTTTTACATTACATTACATTTAGCTGACGCTTTTATCCAAAGCGACTTACAATAAGTGCGTTCGACCAGGAAGACACAACCTTGAAGAAAACAGAATCATATAAGTACATCAGGTTTCATAGAGCCAAACATTTCAAGTGCTACTGAACTGGCTTTAGGTAAGCCAGTCCTTTATTAGTATAAAAGTGCTTCGTTAATAGTTCTAACGCTCGAAGTGGAGTCGAAAGAGATGAGTTTTCAGTCTGCGCCGGAAGATGTGTAAGCTATCTGCTGTCCTGATGTCAATGGGGAGCTCATTCCACCATCTTGGAGCCAGGATAGCAAACCCACGTGTTTTTGCCGATGGGAACTTGGGTCCCCCTCGCAGCGAGGGCGCAGCGAGTCGTTTGGCTGATGCAGAGCGGAGTGCACGCGCTGGGGTGTACGGTTTAACCATGTCCTGGATGTACGAAGGGCCAGATCCATTCACAGCATGGTAAGCAAGTACCAGTGTCTTGAAGTGGATTCTAGCAGTTACCGGAAGCCAGTGAAGGGAGCGGAGGAGCGGAGTGGTGTGGGAACATTTAGGAAGGTTGAAGACCAGACGAGCAGCTGCATTCTGGGTGAGCTGCAGAGGTCGGATGGCACATGCAGGTAGACCAGCCAGGAGGGAGTTGCAGTAGTCTAGGCGTGAGATGACGAGAGCCTGGACCAGAACCTGCGTCGCTTTCTGTGTCAGCTGGGGACTTATCCTCCTGATGTTGAAAAGCGTGTATCTGCAGCAACGGGTTGTAGCAGCGATGTTTGCAGTGAAGGACAGGTTGTTATCTAGGGTCACACCCAGATTCCTTGCAGTCTGAGTCGGGGAAACAACTGAGGTGCCGATGTTGATTGTTAGGTCAAGAGTGGGACAATCTTTTCCCGGAAGGAAGAGCAGCTCAGTCTTGTCAAGGTTGAGCTTGAGGTGATGAGCAGACATCCACTGAGAGATGTCAGCTAGACAAGCAGAGATGCGTGCGACGACCTGGGTCTCTGAGCGGGGAAAGGACAGAATTAATTGGGTGTCATCAGCGTAGCAGTGGTATGAAAAACCATGCGGGCTAATGACTGATCCGAGCGAGTTTGTGTACAGGGAGAAGAGGAGGGGACCAAGAACAGAGCCCTGAGGGACCCCTGTAGTTAATTGACAAGGGTCGGACTCAGACCCTCTCCAAGTCACCCTGTAGGTACGGTCTTTCAGGTATGAGGTATGGAGGGAAAGTGCAGAGCCTGAAACTCCAAGTTTTTGGAGAGTGCGAAGGAGGATCTGATGATTCACCGTGTCGAATGCAGCAGACAGGTCCAACAGGATGATGACAGAGGAGAGGGATGCAGTTTTAGCAGTGTGCAGTTCCTCCGTGACAGCAATGAGAGCAGTTTCTGTGGAGTGACCTGCCTTGAAACCAGACTGGTGTGGATCCAGAAGGTTGTTCTGATTGAGATAACAGGAGAGTTGTTTAAAGACAGCGCGTTCAAGTGATTTAGACAGGAACGGGAGGAGAGAGACAGGCCTGTAGTTTATAACATCAGACGGGTTGAGAGTGGGTTTCTTTAGGAGAGGGTTTACTCTTGCCTCCTTGAGACTGTTTGGAAAGTGACCAGAAGTTAGAGAAGTGTTGATGAAATGGGTGAGAAACGGTAGAATATCAGGAGCGATAGTCTGAAGGAGGTTTGAAGGGATAGGGTCCAGAGGACAGGTGGTAGGGCGGGCAGAGATAATGAGGGTAAGAACCTCACTTGGAGAGAGAGGGGAAAAGGAGGTCAGTGTGTGGGTGGAAGGAGGGTCTGGTGACCCAGCGGTGAGTAAAGGTGAGTCAGAAAAAGAAGAGCGAATATCATCAACCTTTTTTTCAAAGTGGGTAACAAAGTCGCTTGACAGAAGTGAGGAGGGGGGAGGGGCTTTTGGAGGGTCCAAGAGGGTGGAGAAGATGGAAAATAGTTTTTTAGGATTGGAATAGGAAGATTGGATCTTATCTTGAAAGAAAGTGCTTTTTGCCTGAGAGATCGAAGCAGAGAAAGAGGAGAGGAGAGCTTGATAGGTTAGGAGGTCGTCACGGTGTTTGGATTTCCACCGTTTCCGCTCTGCTGCCCTAAGGACGGTTCTATTAGCACGCAGTGCATCATTTAGCCAGGGAGCAGGAGGGGACTGACGAGCCTGCCGAGATGTGAGAGGACAGAGCGAGTCCAGAGTGGATGAGAGAGTAGAGAGGAGAGTTTCTGCAGCAGAGTTTGGAGGCAGGAGTTGGAACGAGTCAGAGGAAGGGAGGGCTGAGAGCACCGATGAGGCAAAGGTAGAGGGGGAGAGGGAACGAAGGTTACGGCGGACAAGTGCAGGATGAGAAGAGATTAGTTTGTTATGTTTGGAAAGGGGTAGAGAGAATGAAATGAAGAAGTGATCGGATGTGTGGAGCGGGTTTACAGAGAAGTTAGAAGTAGCGCAGTTCCTTGAGAATATGAGATCAAGGACATTGCCAGCTTTATGAGTCGGTGGGGACGGAGACAGTGAGAAAGCAAAGGCGGTTAACAGGGATGTTAGTTCGTCTATCTTCCCTGTCTGGAGGTTGAAGTCTCCGAGAAGTACAGCGGGAGGGCCAGTTTCAGGGATGTGTGAGAGGAGATGATCTAATTCCTCCAAGAAGTCCCCCAAGGCGCCTGGTGGATGGTGGAGAACAACAATGGTTAACTGTATAGGATGGGTTACTGTGACGGCATGGAATTCAAAGGTGGAAGGAGTGAAGTTAGGTAGCTTGAAGAGGGAAAAGCTCCATTTGGGAGAGAGCAGGAGACCAGTGCCACCTCCTCTGCCAGTTGGTCTGGGTGTATGGGAGAAGGAATATGCAGTGGAGAGAGCTGCTGGGATGGATGTGTTGGATGGAGTAATCCAGGTCTCAGTGAGAGCAAGGAAATCCAGAGATTGCAGGGAGGCGTAGCCAGAGATTAAGTCAGCCTTAGGAACAGCTGACTGGCAATTCCACAGGCCACCAGAAACTAGATGTTGGATCTCAGTGGAGCATGTGGGATAGATGAGAGCAGGCCGGTTATATCGATTAGGAGATACACGGGGCCAGTGATAATTGCAAGAAGACACATGAACAGGAATGGAGAAAATACACATGATTATAGCATGAGGGGCTAAACAACTAAAGAAAAGAGAAATAAGACACCAGCTCAATCAGAGTAGGATTTGCCTCCTCTTTGCCACCCTCGTGACTCCCGTAGGACTCCAATGTCTTTGTCAGTCTTTGACTCCCATAGGACTCCAATGTCTTTGTCAGTCTTTGACTCCCGTAGGACTCCAATGTCTTTGTCAGTCTTCGGCTGTCTGACGCTCCAGGAAAGAGCTACCTAAAATGGACGCCTGATTGCTGAGTTCTCAAAGCTGTAGGGCCACGCCCCTCTAATTAGTTAACTATCTACAGCTGATGGGCGACAATAGACTGGCCCTGCCTATATTGTAATGCAGGATTGAGAGCTGAGACCTGTGAAGCAGGTTTCGCCTGAGCAGATCTGAGATTTAAAATCTCTCAAAATCGATTTAGCCGTTTTAGCTACAATAACTAGAACAATTATACAGAGTAGAATAAATGAAACAGAGAAGTCTAATTAAACAAGAATATAACTTACAGTGGTTGCTGCATCAATAGGTAATGTCGTCACCCGGTCCAGATGTACACTTAGTTAGAGGATCTGAATACTTCCTCCACCACTGTCTGTTTTCTATCAACACTTTGTAGTTCAAGCGTCCGCCTGCTGATGTGTCCTTGAGCAAACACTAAATCCCCAGTGTATTAAACATATACTTGGAATATGCAGACGTTGTTGTTGTTTAGCCTATTTTTTTGTAATTGTATAGCCATTTGTAGTCTTATGTGTTCTTATGTGTTCATTCGTTGTCATTTTGTGTCATTTAGTGTCTCTTAATGGTCATTTAGTGTCTCTTCGTGTTCATTTATTGTCTCTTCGTGTTCATTTAGTGTCTCTTCTTGGTCATTTATTGTCTCTTCGTGGTCATTTAGTGTCTCTTCGTGGTCATTTAGTGTCTCTTCGTGGTCATTTATTGTCTCTTCGTGTTCATTTAGTGTCTCTTCGTGGTCATTTATTGTCTCTTCGTGTTCATTTAGTGTCTCTTCGTGTTCATTTAGTGTCTCTTAGGGGTCATTTAGTGTCTCTTCGTGTTCATTTAGTGTCTCTTAGGGGTCATTTAGTGTCTCTTCGTGTTCATTTAGTGTCTCTTCGTGGTCATTTAGTGTCTCTTCGTGTTCATTTAGTGTCTCTTCGTGTTCATTTAGTGTCTCTTCATGGTCATTTAGTGTCTCTTCGTGTTCATTTAGTGTCTCTTCGTGTTCATTTAGTGTCTCTTAGGGGTCATTTATTGTCTCTTCGTGTTCATTTATTGTCTCTTCGTGGTCATTTAGTGTCTCTTCGTGTTCATTTAGTGTCTCTTCGTGTTCATTTAGTGTCTCTTCGTGTTCATTTAGTGTCTCTTCGTGGTCATTTAGTGTCTCTTCGTGGTCATTTAGTGTCTCTTCGTGTTCATTTAGTGTCTCTTCGTGGTCATTTAGTGTCTCTTCGTGTTCATTTAGTGTCTCTTCGTGTTCATTTAGTGTCTCTTAGGGGTCATTTATTGTCTCTTCGTGTTCATTTATTGTCTCTTCGTGGTCATTTAGTGTCTCTTCGTGTTCATTTAGTGTCTCTTCGTGTTCATTTAGTGTCTCTTCGTGTTCATTTAGTGTCTCTTCGTGGTCATTTAGTGTCTCTTCGTGTTCATTTAGTGTCTCTTCGTGGACATTTAGTGTCTCTTCGTGGTCATTTAGTGTCTCTTAGGGATCATTTAGTGTCTCTTCGTGGTCATTTAGTGTCTCTTCGTGGTCATTTAGTGTCTCTTCGTGTTCATTTAGTGTCTCTTCGTGGTCATTTAGTGTCTCTTCGTGTTCATTTAGTGTCTGTTCGTGGTCATTTAGTGTCTCTTCGTGTTCATTTAGTGTCTCTTCGTGTTCATTTAGTGTCTCTTCGTGGTCATTTAGTGTCTCTTCGTGTTCATTTAGTGTCTCTTAGGGGTAATTTAGTGTCTCTTCGTGTTCATTTAGTGTCTCTTCGTGGTCATTTAGTGTCTCTTCGTGTTCATTTAGTGTCTCTTCGTGTTCATTTAGTGTCTCTTCGTGTTCATTTAGTGTCTCTTCGTGGTCATTTAGTGTCTCTTCGTGTTCATTTATTGTCTCTTCGTGTTCATTTAGTGTCTCTTAGGGGTCCATTTTGTACTTTAATTTAGTTAAAGGATGTGATCACTTCCTCCTCCACCGTCTGTTTACCATCAACACATTGTAGTGTCCGCCTGCTGACGTGTCCTTGAGCAAACACTAAATCCCCGCCTGCCTCCCTGACCGTGACCTCTGACCTCTCTGCAGGAGGGCAGAAAACAGAAATATTTTCCCCAGCGATTAATAATGTATCACTCTTTTATTATACCTCTACATCTCCCCTACCAATCTGCCTGTCACTCTGAACCAACGCCAGCAATAAGAGGAGGTCAAAGGTCAGCGTGCAGCTTAAGCATCTAAACTCACATGAGGATAAACAGACAGACAATAAAGGGGAGCTTTGGGCTTTGTGTTTATTTTTCTTATTAGACGCTTTTATCCAAAGCGACTTACATACTGTGGACAATCCCCACAGGAGCAATTTGGGGTGAAGTGTCTCAGGGACACAACGACATGCTGACTGCAGTGGGGTTTGAACCTGTGACCCCCTGACCCCAACACCAACGCACTAGCCCACTGCGCCACACGCCTCCATTTTTGTATTGTTATTTTTTATTTCGCCCTGCTCATCTACGGCTAACTGCTATACATAACATGCATATCATTTAGTTTGTTAAGTGTGTGTAAAGGTGTGTATGTATGTGAACGTATGTCTCTGTGTGTGTCTTGTATTTTGGCATTTGTATATTCTGTTCTTTTTTAATCATTATATGCCTTTTTGTGTAAAGCACGTGGCATTGCATGTTATTATGTATGACATGCTACCTGCTCATTTGCATATTCAGTTTGTTGTAATGGTATCAAGTCAGATCAAGTTTTATTTATATAGCACATTTAAAAGCGATTTTTGGTCGAGCCAAAGTCCTGTACATGTAATAAAAACACTTTACTACAATCACAATAAAAGAGAATCATTTACAACAGAAATATAAAAAACAAAAACACAGGGAATAGTCAGGAGTCGTGCTCCGCTCTGACTAGAAGGCCAGAGAGAAGAAGTGAGTCTTTAGTGAGGATTTAAAAACCCCCAGGGTCTGGGCCGACCTCACATGGAGGGGCAGAGTATTCCAGAGCCTGGTAAGTGGTGTTTTGTGCATTGTGTGGCCCTTTGCTGCACTTTAGTAGAACCCAAAGACAAAAATCCCCTTAGACAATAATATGAATCTAATTTAAATGGATTAATGTTCTCATTAAAGGTGGGGTAGGTAATTTGGGAGAAACCAGCTCGAGTGCGCTAGAATTTGAAAATACACAGCCGGAACAAATCTGCCACTTCCTCACAGAGCCCCTCCTCCAACACACACGAACGCGCACATGACCAATGAGGGCACGAGATCAGTTTGTGCCCAGATGGAAGGCTGACAGGCAGGTAGGCCATCCAGTTACTTTAGCCGGGCCGGCTCAGATGATTGGTCGTGCTTTTTACAGTAAGTAAGTAAGTCAAACTTTATTTATACAGCACCCTTCTCAACACGGATGTACAAAGTGCTTTACAGTACAGTACACAGGACACAATTCAAAGTACAACTATAACATGTAGAATAAAAGGCATAAAACAGCAGCAGGTAATACATAGGATAAAACATACGATAAAACACCAATAAAAAAAGCACTTAAGATATTCATTGCTATCGGCTAATGTTTTTAAAGCAAGTCTAATGTTTTTAAACAAGTCTAAGTGAAATGCTCTTTGAAACTATGGGTATTTGTAAATGTTGATAAGTATGTAAATGTAGCTTGTAAATATGTTGTATGATATCCTTTATTGTTTTATGTTTCATGTGGAACCTAATTGCTGCAGGTCTCCCTTGAAAAAGAGATCTATGCTCTCAATGGGACCAATCTGGATAAATAAAGGTTTGAAATGAAATGAAATCGGGATGTTGAGAGCATTCCATGGAATATAACAAAAAGTGTATCTCGAGCCGGTTTCTCAAACTTACCTACCCCACCTTTAATTAAAAGATTCTAGGCATGTTTGTCTTATGCACAATAGATTGTAGGATTGGGAATGGAAATCTGAAGTCCCAGGCTCCTCCAGCAATGCAACACAAATATACATAATACATACATGATAAAACTAGTGCAAGAAGAAACAGAAATATAACTTTTCTTTAGTGAATGTTGCAAGTAAATGCAGAAATAAGTAAACTATATGTGTGTAAAATAGACTAAGACAAATTAAAAACATAATGTTAAATTAAATACTGTATAGTGAAATAAATACTGATTGTTAAAGAAGGTTTCCATAGTCTTAAAATATGATAAGTAGTCTCTCTCAGGCCGATAACCCATCCACCAATCAGAGCCTCGGATTTCCTCCCAATCTCACCGCTGAGGATCTGATTGGCCGCTTCGTGCGTCACTCCTGATTCGGGGCGTCTGGTGGGCGGGGTCTGCTGTCCGCGTGCAGGGAGGCGGTGCTGCTGTCAGTTGTGTTCCCTATTCTCGTCAAAAGTCGACTGTTGTTGCTGTGGAGTAAAAACCAGCGCGAGCACACACACTGTGTTCACTGGTCAGTCAGAGCACGCGGACAGGTGGACAACGTCGCTCTCCTTTACGCACAAGTTCGTCTCTGTGTGCACTTTGACATCGATGTGTTTCTGGGGGAGAAGGAGTGGATTTGGTTTCGGGTTTAACCAACACTGGATTGTTTTCAAACATTTCCTCAGCTTCCACCTCAAAAACACCACGGCGCTTTTTTGACATCTCCCTTTACGCACGTTCTTTTGAATGCATGGACTGTCTGTGCGTTGAGGACACGCAGGACTGGTGAAGACTTGTTGCGCGCATCAGCGGAGCACACCAGTCCAGGAGGCGACACAGTACCTGAGAAGCTTTGATTTCAGGTTGGAGTCACTGGGAATTGACAGCTTTCTGCTCTTAGACTATGAGAGTTTGATCACAATTAAAGAGAGATTAGTTTCCTCCAGACAGTGTGTCAAATCTGCTTTAGTTTCGTCCACTGCTTTAGAGAAACTATTCCTTCTTCAAATGGCATCTCCGCGCAGCCACGCCAAACTTTCCCCGGCTCAGATCCGACAGTTTGATTAATTTCTTCCTCTCCTGGTGTTTTTAAAATCCTCATCGACATGTCTGGAGACGGAAACGGAGACGGGCTCTGCAGCGACGGAGCTCCAGAGTTCATCCCGCCCAGAGTGTCCCGTGGCCGGCGGAGTGGAGTCACTCTCCCCGGTGGAGGCGACCAGGACTCCATCATCCTGGAGTCCGTGAGGGCAGCACCTCGCCGGAGCAGCATCATAAAGGTAAGGCATAGTGCTGCTTTTTACAGTTGTGTTTCGCTCCATTTTACCCATTGAACCACCTCCCTCAAGAGAGGCATTCACTGGGGAACCTTACTGCATCCATTTGGTGCAAAATGGCCAAATAATGGTGTGAAAAAACGCCTTAAGATGCAAAAAACTCTTGATAAAATGTCAGAAATCGCTTCAAATAAGTGAGACTTGAGTAAACAACTGTAGAATAATCAAAACTGATCGCAGTTCAGCTTTAATGTTGCTTCTATGGCACCTCTTACAGACAACACAAGTTCTAGTACTTAATTAAAATATGTCAATAGAGATCCACCTGCACTGTAAATTGAATGGTATTGATTGGACGTGTCACGTGCAGGTTCCATGCTGTTCTGAGTTTGTATCTGTATGGTTTATTGCAATTATTGTAATCATTTGGATAGAAATGTCTGATAAATGTTGTCTGCATGTCCCAGTCTATCTTCACCTGCCTGCTCCAAGGCCATGCATACTTTGTTGTTGACGTGCGTATAATGACAGCATATTGTGTTCCACTCATCCTCCAATAATCCCTCATTTAGAGTCCTTTTTACGCGTCATGTGTGCGTAGTTTTCAGATTCCTCAATCTCCGTCTCCGTCTTTTGGCTGAGCTTTAAAAGTAGCTACACCACATTCTCAGATGATAGCTGAGCAAGGTGAAACCCAACTTTTCCTTTTCTGTGTGACTGTGAAACTGCTGCTGCTGCTGATTCATAAAACATGCAATTAAAAGCTCCTTAAGGATTAGTTTCCTCTGTTCTGGGAACACGGTGAACTTTAAATGAACTTTAAATACCATGAAGGAACAATGTTTCTGTGGGATTAGCAGAGAGAAATACCTTACACACTGTAGATTAACTTCATCAAGGGAATCTTTAAGAATGACTATCTGGAAAGCAGTGGTTTGAAGAAACACTTGCTCTTGATTAGTTTCTAACTTCAGTCAAAGTCAGAGAGACATGAATTGAAAAGTATAGGTCAGCAAAAAAGAAAGGTCACAGACATTTCCCGAGGGTCATGAGAGAATGCATTGATTTACTTTTTAGGGGATATCTTCCTGTTGTGTTTGCATGAATGTGTAACTGCAGTTTGTTGAATGTTTCTGTCGCCACTTGTGGGAGGATCCCTCTGAAAACGAGGTTTCAAGGGGTTAATCCCCCAAAAATAAATACACAAATTTGCAAATATACTGTATCACATGGTTAGTTCCCAGCTACAGCTGTGATTGAAATGTAAACAGTGGAGTAAAAAGCAGAATATTTCCCTCTAACATGTAGTTAAGTCGTATTAAGTGGCAGAAAATAGTGCATTATGCAGAAAATGTCCCAGGTGTAAACACGCCTCACCTGCTGACCTACTTCCTGTTTGACACCTCGCTCAGGTTGCAGCTCTCTATCCTGAATAAGCAGCAGAGTGCGGATCAAGTTGTCGGCTGCACCTCAGGTTAGGTGTCAGCCGCTCAGAAATGGAGGGAATAGAGTCTTCTGCTTTATGACCTTCTCACTTCTCATGCTCCATATTTCATGTCAGCGGTGAAGTCACTGGGGAGGAGGTGGAGGTTTTTTTGTCCGTACTGTATTGGGGAGGGAGGGTTAGCCCCATCTGGAGGACACGGCTGAACAGAGAGTCCTTTCACTGCTGCAGGGGAGGAAGTGTGTGAGAGGACGGACAGAGAGGAGGGACGTCAGTGACAGGCACCATCAGCTGTGACTCTCAAAATACTCTGATATGTCTGATTATTACTAACTGGATATCCTATTAGTTAAAGGTCACCTATTCTGCAAAATCTACTTCTTCATGTCTCTCCTACATCAACATGTGTCCCCTCTTCTTCATGTCTCTTCTACATCAACATGTGTCCCCTCTTCTTCATGTCTCTTCTACATCAACATGTGTCCCCTCTTCTTCATGTCTCTCCTACATCAACATGTGTCCCCTCTTCTTCATGTCTCTTCCACATCAACATGTGTCCCCTCTTCTTCATGTCTCTTCCACATCAACATGTGTCCCCTCTTCTTCATGTCTCTTCTACATCAACATGTGTCCCCTCTTCTTCATGTCTCTTCCACATCAACATGTGTCCCCTCTTCTTCATGCCTCTTCTACATCAACATGTGTCCCCTCTTCTTCATGTCTCTTCTACATCAACATGTGTCCCCTCTTCTCCATGTCTCTTCCACATCAACATGTGTCCCCTCTTCTTCATGTCTCTTCTACATCACATGTGTCCCCTCTTCTTCATGTCTCTTCTACATCAACATGTGTCCCCTCTTCTTCATGTCTCTTCTACATCAACATGTGTCCCCTCTTCTTCATGTCTCTTCTACATCAACATGTGTCCCCTCTTCTTCATGTCTCTTCTACATCAACATGTGTCTCCTCTTCTTCATGTCTCTTCTACATCAACATGTGTCCCCTCTTCTTCATGTCTCTTCTACATCAACATGTGTCCCCTCTTCTCCATGTCTCTTCCACATCAACATGTGTCCCCTCTTCTTCATGTCTCTTCTACATCAACATGTGTCCCCTCTTCTTCATGTCTCTTCCACATCAACATGTGTCCCCTCTTCTTCATGTCTCTTCCACATCAACATGTGTCCCCTCTTCTTCATGTCTCTTCTACATCAACATGTGTCCACTCTTCTTCATGTCTCTTCTACATCAACATGTGTCCCCTCTTCTTCATGTCTCTTCTACATCAACATGTGTCCCCTCTTCTTCATGTCTCTTCCACATCAACATGTGTCCCCTCTTCTTCATGTCTCTTCTACATCAACATGTGTCCCCTCTTCTTCATGTCTCTTCCACATCAACATGTGTCCCCTCTTCTCCATGTCTCTTCTACATCAACATGTGTCCCCTCTTCTTCATGTCTCTTCTACATCAACATGTGTCCCCTCTTCTTCATGTCTCTTCTACATCAACATGTGTCCCCTCTTCTTCATGTCTCTTCTACATCAACATGTGTCCCCTCTTCTCCATGTCTCTTCTACATCAACATGTGTCCCCTCTTCTTCATGTCTCTTCTACATCAACATGTGTCCCCTCTTCTTCATGTCTCTTCTACATCAACATGTGTCCCCTCTTCTTCATGTCTCTTCTACATCAACATGTGTCCCCTCTTCTTCATGTCTCTTCTACATCAACATGTGTTTTCTCTGTGGAAAGAGACTCTGAAAGTTTCAGGAACAAAGATTCTCTCTCTTTTTGATCCATTTCTATAAAAACCTGTCTGAAAATGAGCTGATCAGATTTTGGCCACTTTGTGATGTCATAACGATGTCTTGTCTTGTGTAACCATTAGCCAATCACCAACCAAGGTAACCCCCCCCTTATCACCTGAATCTCCTCCTAGAGCACCATTGAGTTCTTTGTAACCAAATGTCTCTCAGAGGGGCGTGGGGAGGGGCTCCTTATTTTCATCTAAAGTAACAGACAGAGAATCAGCACTTTGGAAACAGGGCTGAAACAGAGGGGATTATGGGTAATGCTAAAATGATCTGTTTGGTATTTAGAGCCAAACACTTCAGAGACATGTTTTGTATATATCTGACAGTGTTTCCCACAGATCTGAAATATACTTGGGCGGGTGGTGGCAGCGGGCAGCGGGCAGCGGGCAGGGGGGTGCGCGAAAAAAAAAAAAAAAGTTTTAACAGCATGTTTATTTATTGACTTTCATTCCTGTATAATCATTTTGCGCAAAGATGGCACTGTTTGTCAGAGCACTTTCATGAAGAACAGCTCCAACGCCTGTGTGTATGGGAACACCTCTGGTGCTGGTCCATTAACTGCCAGTGTTTCCCACAGATCTGTTTCCCACAGATCTGAAATATACTTGGGGGGGTGGTGGTAGCGGGGGGGGGGGTGTTAGCAGACCCTTCACGCGATGGCAGAGCGAACAGGTACAGGCAGGGCCCATAATGATAGCCCTATAGTTTAAATCTACTACCCACACATGAACATATGGAAATGGGTTACTATTTAAAAAAAATTAATGTATTTATAAATGTATTTAGGAACCTATCCATGTGATTTTTAGTGGGGGTCGACCTCAAATCCTCTATGGGGGTCCAGGGGTATGCCCCCCCGGTAAGATTTTATTTTGGAGTTAAATGCATCAATCTGGTGCATTTTGAGGGGAAAATAAAGAGACTAGATCTATGGAAACACCTATATGAAACAGAACTGTATACATTTAAATAATCATAAAATCATGGCCATAACCAACAACATACCATTTCCAATATGAAAAAAACACTGAAACTTGTTTATTATTTTATTTTTAGAATCAGCCTCTCCTGTCTCCCTCCTCTCCCCCCTGCTCCTCTTTGAGGCAGCAGCAAAGACTAGTTTTCTCTCAACAAGTTTTAAAAGTGTATCTTACCTTTTTTCACCTAGTTAACTTTGTATTTATTTATTCATGCATATTTTACTAATCACATTACATTTCATTTAGCTGACGCTGTTATCCAAAACGACTTATAATGACCGATTACAGGGACATTCTCCCTGGAGTAACTAAGGGCTAAGTGCCTTACTCAAGGGCACACTACTGGTGGTGTTCCTGGCGGGATTTGAACTCACAGCCTTCCGATCTTCAGCTCACCTCACTATCCATTAGACCAATCACTACCCTCTCAAATGGAAATATGTGTTTACATTAGTGCTGTCAATTTTTTTTTTTGAATTAATTGCGTTAAAAATATTTAACGCATTTAACGCATGTGCAGAATGGCTCGCCCCATACGTGCCACCAGTGGCAGCGCCAGGGTATGGCTGGGGTAGGCTACACCCATACCAAGAAATGGCTTAGCCCCACCATGAAAAATGATGTTAAAGTAAGCAAAATAAAGTCTGCCAACTCGCGCGGAGTAAATCGCACAGACAGCAGTTAGTAAGATTGATTTCAGTAGCCACGGTTTTGAAAACTTTTGTCACGTAATGATCGTCTTCTCAATAGAACATCTTTGATAATGTCTTCTGGCCAATCAGAATCAAGATAACGGCGTGGTGTTGTTGCAGGAAGTCCCGACGGAGAATACTTTTGCTGTAGCATAGGGGTGCACATAACTGGTACGCAGGTTATGTGCGTAATCTGAAATGCGTACCGTCACTTGTGTCACAAAGCGCATTTGCGTACCGACGTACTTGTGAAGCTTTTCCAGAAGGCGGTTAGATCACCGGACGACAGAGTCGGTCTCCGTGTGCACAGACAGGGCTGCTGTTAACGTCGGTCTGTACAACGGAATTGTGCCAAAACTACGCCAACTGGCTGCGGAGGGAGACTCCCCCCCTTCACTGGAGAACTGCGCTAAAACAGCTGATCACAACGTTCACACTCTGTGGTCACGAAGTACTCCACTAGCTGCCGCCCCCCCCCTCTGTCGACTTTCCTGAAGTACTCCCCCGTTGATAGAAATCAACACTGTAATGAATTAAGACCCCACGGTTTGATGATTGATAGGTGTGTGGGTTGTCTTTCATTTTGACACGCAGAAAAATGTTATAATAAACATAGATACTGTAGGCTATGTGAAATGGATATATCCGCCTTCTTTCATTTATCTTTCCATTCCCACAACAATATACATAAATAAATGACATATTTTGGACATAGTGATTTGTGATTAATGGTGATTAATCATGATTAATTAATTTTTAAACTGTGATTAATCTGATTAAAAATTGTAATCGTTTGACAGCCCTAGTTTACATAAATGGTGACCACACCGTTTGAGAACCACTGAGAACTTAGACTAAGTTAACTATCTAAACCCTCAGAGAGTCCTTTACCTCACCTGAGCTTATCCCGAGCTTGAATGACATACAGAGACCAATCAAGGGCTTTGATTTATGATCTGTATGACAGTGGTCATGTCGGCAGGCCACATCATGTGGACAGCCAGTCACCCTGTGTGAGGCAGGCCACTTAACAGGCCAGAAGGAGGCGAGATCAGTGCAAGGGAGCGAGGGATCATTGTCCTCAAGTTAATCGATCGCAGATGGCGTCGTGGTCACGGACGAATACAAAAAAAAATTATTTAAAAAAAAAAACACCTAAATGGGTCGTGAAATATACTTGGGCGGCCGTTAATATACCTGGGCGGCCCGCCCAAGTATAGTCTATGTGTGGGAAACCCTGTCTGAGACCTGTAATATAGTGATGAGAAACACTATGACCGGGGACCTTTAAGATTTGGTTATTGGCCTTGTTTGACAGAGGACAGAGTATGAATGGAGGAGAGAAGGTTGTGACATGTTACGGAGGTTTTAATTAAGCATGTGGTTTTATTTCAGGCACTGGAACCACTCGGCTACCAAAGCACTCACAATTCTTGTTCGTTGAAGTGAGTTTGGTTAATGACACCATCGGCCCTTATCTTGGTATGATCTCCTGAAAAAATGAAGGATCCATTTATGGCACAACGTTTTGGAAATAAAATGCAATGCGGTGTGTCCTGTGCCAACTCTTTGCCAGAGAGAGAAGCTAGAACTAGATGCAACAGTTGCCAGATGTTGTCATACACTCATTTGCTTTTTGGCGACATCATCACGCATTTAGTGCAAACAACTTGGATGTTGTGTCGGCTGCAGTGAGTACGGCACTAGCTCTGAGCAGCCTCGGTATACAATTACAATATAATATACATATATGTATGCCTTGCTTTTTCCCTGATGCTCTGAATAGTAATGAAAACATAAAGCATCATGTGTTTTCTTGCAAAAGCCTAGCCAACAATAACACAATTGAGAAACTGGTAAAAAAGTTGTCTATTGCCACTAATTTAAAACAGTAAGCACCAATTCTTGCTCAGATTTTTTGTAGAAGTTAGATGAATGAAGTAATGGGCAACAGTGTTGATAATCAATTACTCGATTGAGTGATTGTGTTTCTGGTTGTTGTTGGTTTGTATGATTGTAAAATGTATATATTTTGAGTTTGGGCTCAGATAAAGAGACTATTTTGAGCTCTGTGATTTTGTATTCATTGGAACTTTATCATTTTTGTGACATTTTGTAGACCAGAACATTCCTGATTGAGTGGGAAAACCTTTTTTCTTATTATTAGTTTATTTTATCTTAAGGGACTGATGCTGCAGCTATCGTGCATAACAAGTGGGTTTTTTCACATATTTGTGGAAAGGGCATCGAGTGTTACGCAGAGATCTGAAGTAATGGTGCATCTCAGACAGTTTAGCCAAATGCTGTTTTTTTTTCTTTTCACAACAAACACACCTGGCGTTGCTTATTTACCGTCTCAAAATGTCTGCGTATTGAAGACACATTGAGTATAGGCGTGAAACTCATCAATTCAACATCAACCACATCCTTTCATTACATCATCACATCACATGTTACTTGTTAGACGCTTTTATCCGAAGCGACTTACATACTCAATACTGTGGGCAATCCCCACAGGAGCAGTTTGGGGTGAAGTGTCTCAGGGACACAACGACATGCTGACTGCAGTGGGGTTTGAACCTGTGCTCCCCTGATCCCAACACCATCGCACAAGCCACTGGGTGCAGTTACACCATTTCATTTCAAAATGAAAACAGTTAAAAACTAAACACACACACTAGCTTAAAGTCAGGTGTGGTTTCATATGGAGGGCGAGGGCGAGACATGCACGCACGCACGCACACACACACACGCATGCACGCACGCACGCACACACACACACACACACAGCTCTTAAATAAAAGGGAATTTCTTTTCAGGTTTGAAATGAATGAGGGTGAGTAGCTCCTGCATGGATCATGTTACTACGACAACACACGCTCACACTTGTCTGAGACATACACACCCCTGTTTGTCCTGCTCACCTCATCAAAACACACACACACACACACACACACACACACACACCGTAATGATGTCTTCAGCTGAAGAGCTGCATGCAGGTAATGGTTCAGATAATCACCTTCACCACTCACAGCATCATTATCATCAGAAACTCCATCAGCAGCAGCAGGGACGCTTGTTTCAGCAATTCATTGAAGCTTTATGATAAATACACTGAGAGGGAAACACACACACTAAATATCCCAGGTGCCTTTTGCATCATTTCCTGATATTTTAGGGAATTTCGTGCTACTCAAATTGGAAATAAACTTCTGGGGTTTTGAACGAAGTTTCGCTGCACAGCATGAGTTTATAACTTTGCTCTGCATGTATTATTATAGACATTTTATTGATTGGGATAAACCCCTTGAGATGCACCATCTCGTTTTCAAGGGGGTCCCGACAATAGCAACAACTTACAGACATACATAAACAAAAAGCAAAACATGACACACAAGACAAACCACATACAGTCTGTGAAGTGAAATTCAAGCAATGCATACAATCATTACAATTTGAGACAGTCAAGCAAATCAGTTTCATCAATATCAGTTTCATCAATAACAAGTGCAGAGCAGTTGAAAGTGAGATGATAATGCATGTTTAAACAAACCCAATGATGCAAGAGATCTAATAGCAGCAGGTAAAGTATTCCAGTCAGTTGGGGCTTTGAACATGAACGCTCTTCTGCCAGTCAATTTTTTTGCAGAGAAATAAATCTGAACAGAATGTCTAACTTGATGAATTGGTGAGTAGGGTACAAAATACTGCTTTAAATAAGGGGGATAGTTAAGATAAATGCATTTAAATATCAGCTGAAGCCAATGCGTGTGTCTTCTTACATTTAAAGAAGGCCATTTAAGTTGGTTATACATTGTGCAGTGATGTGTACGAAAAGGACAACCAAGAACAAATCTGCATAGTCTATTGTAGGCTATGTTGAGTGGAGAAAGATATGATTTATGTGCATTTTGGTAGACATCACAATAGTCCATAATCGGAAGAATAAGTTGAGAAGCAATTCTCTTATGGACACTGAGCGCAAAACAATTGCGAGATTCCGTAATTGACTTTTTGTATTACAGTACATGCTTTATATGTAGTTTAAATGAAAGTTCAGAGTCTAGCCATACATCAAGATATTCAAAGCTATCAACTTTATGCAGAGAAGTGCCATCCTTACATTTTATTACTACATTAGGTTTGGATTTGAGCTTCTGCCTGGTACCAAAGACCATGGTATAAGATTTTGTTTTGTTGAGCAGTAGTTTATTGTGTGATAGCCAGTCCTGTAAGATATTAAAATCCGTGAAAAGTCAGATTTGGATGTATATATGACAGTGTCATCAGCATAAAGGTGAGTACGACAATTAATGAGACAAGAAGATAAAGAATTTATGTAAATAGAAAACAGAAGTGGGCCCAGAGTTGATCCTTGGGGGACACCCTTTTGTTGGATCAACAAGTCAGACTGTTTTCCATTAACGAGTTAAACCATAACACTGTATTATTAGAAAGGCCAATGCTGTGAAGTTTATCCAAGAGCAGATATCGATCAACAAAATCAAAGGCTTTTGTCAAGTCAATAACAATTGCGCCTGTGAGTTCACCATCATCTGCAGCAGAGTACAAGTCATTCGAAAATGTAAGTAGGGCAGTTGTTGTGGAGTGATTAGGCCTAAAGCCAGATTGAACCGGAGATAACATATGTTAAGTATTGAGATAATGTGACAGTTGATTATAAATTATTTTCTCCAAAACTTTGGAAATAGAACAGATTATAGAGATTGGTCTATAATTATTTGTATCAAGTAAATCACCTCCTTTATGGAGTGGAATGATGCGTTCACATTTCCAAATAGTCGGCAACTCACAGGTGGACAAAGACAGGTTGAACAAATCAGTAAGTGGGTACATGAGAATATGGGACGTTCATTTTATGAACCTGTTTTCTATACCATCGAGTCCTGCACTGCCATCCACTTTTAATTCTGTGATAGCATTATGAACTTCGTGTGGTAGAATCTTCTTAAAAGAAAAAGAACTGTTGCAGTATGAGTTACTATTAGAAATACCAGTCGACAAATAGGAGTCAGATAGTAGTGTGGAACATACATTAGTGAAATGCTGATTAAATATTTGGGCAATGGATAATGGGTCATGAATTATTGTATCAGCAGTTCTTATTTTATTAATAGAATGTTTACCTGATTTATTTAAAATAGATTTCATTTTAGTCCAAAATTGCTTGGGACTCTTAACCCTTTAACTGCCGGACCAAGAAAAAATATATGGAATTTTTTGTTGTTGCATTTTCTTATCAAATGGACCACAAATAAGCACAAACACATTTTTTTTTTTGACTGACCACACAGTTTTGTTTTTATGAGCCTCTACCAAATGGTCGAGCTGGCCTTCTATGGTAAAAGTACATTTTCAACAATCATCATAGACAGTACAGTATTTGTATGCATCAAACTCAAATAAAACACAAACTCAAATACATTTGTTTCTTTTATGGAAAATGAGCAATATATACAACCAGATATAATTCATAAAAGATAATAAATTATAATTGTAAAAAAAATAAAATGGAAAAAAGTAATGTAAAGTGTTTTTCATGATAAAAAAAATACTTGCTCATCTTACTGTATATGCTGAATTGGCCTAACAGGAAACCACTGGCCTAACAGCAAATGTCTATATCCTGTGTTGGCCTAACTTGCTCATCTGTGTGCAATTTTGCATGAAAGGTGCTATATACATTATTATCACTCTTTCACTCTGAGACTCATAAGGCAGTACAAGATTTAGTAATATTACCATGAATCTAGCCATTTATTTACCATATTTAATTGGAAAACATCTCTGAAACTCTGAAAAAGTCATATTGCTAGCTTACCATAAAAGGCCAATTCGACCGATTGGTTGAGCATATTTTCCAAAAAATAATTACACCCTTGTTAAAACTTTTTCTGTGCATAAAGTTATCTAATTATGTTCAGTCAGTGCCCTGCCACTAAAGTATGTCAAAAGGATATGGTTATCTTACAAAAGTTGACCAAAAAGAGTGATTTCTTCAGCAGTGATTTTTAGCATTGCCAACTTTCTCAGTTGAAGCTAGCTGAAGGGCTTTCTGTTTGAACCACAGTGACATCTAGAGGTTGTTTTGTGCATAACATGTCAACCAAAGGGTAGAGCTGGCTGAATCAGATGGAGTTACACTTTTTTTTTTTTTTTTCTCAACAAGATATCAAGACGCAAAATGTGCTCTACCAAATGGTGGTGCTGGCAGTTAAAGGGTTTTAAAGTCCGATGTGAGAGATTCTTTATAGTAGTTCGATTTAGCATTTCGGGTTTTGGTTTTACTCAGATTTCGAAGATGCCTGTATACTTCCCAATCGGCTATAGTTCTTGAATGACGATATATCGACCATGCTTTATCTCTTTCCCTAAAGAGACTGATGAGTTCAGAATTTATCCAAGGGAGATGTTGACCTTTGACCTTAACCGTTCTCACAGGTGCATGTTTGTTCATGACATCAGTGAGCTCTTTATGCAGACAATCCCAAGCATCTTGTACAAAAGGTATTAGTTGAAATCAACATCATTAATAACTAAATCAACATGCCATTTTTTATATTGTCTGATTTTGACTAGTTTTGGAGGCAGTTTAATTAATTTGATTTTCCATACGCAATAAACAATTGAATGATTGCTGAAGCAATCCGACATGACACCAGCTTTTAAGATTCTGTCAGGGTGTGACACCAGTATCCAGTCAAGCAGAGATTGGGTTCTAAGAGTGATACGAGTTGGCTCATTAATTAGCTGTTTAACATTTAGACTACTGAATAGTTTTTTCTCTCTATCAGATGATTTATCCAACCAATTTTTGTTGAAATCACCAAGCAAGATTATTTAATTGAGTTGAGTTGATAGTGTCGATTATGTGGTTAAAAGACTCAGGGGAAGAAGGTGGCCTATCGATGCTACCAATAGCTACACATTTATTTTCATGAAATTTTTATTTTTTTTTTAAATGTATTCAAAATGTAGAGGCTCTATAGAAGTAGCAATTCGCTCAGTCACAAGGTCAGAGGAAACATAAATAGCCCCTGCTGCATCTATCAGATCTGTAAAGCAAATAATTTGTGATTTGTAGTTCACTATCGGAAATTTTACTACTGTTTCAGAGAGTGTGATGATTTTAGGTTTATGTAGGACAACCCATATCCGAAGTAAATCAATTTTGGGCAATAGACTCCTGATATTCAAATGAATGATTTTTATACCCTTTAATTAATCCATTCTGGAAATAATAACAAATAATGTTCCTGTCACTTGTTACGCATAAATGTGATTCATGATTGTAAAGATTGCTAGATTCAACCATTAATGTAAAACAGACATACAAAACATTCAAACACAAAAGTAAAAAGACAGAAAAACACAAAACAACCATTAAGAAGACCCAGCAGCCCTGGACACCAAATCCCAGAGCATTACCATGAATAAACTTAAACATTATAACTAATTACACAGAGCTCAGTCTGCATTACGAAGAGGATAAAAGTCGTAGCTCAAAGAAATTCATCCGAACGAACACAAGCATTATTTAACAATAACAGCCACTCGGGGCAGTAATGGTAAATGGACTGTACTTATATAGCGCTTTATCCAGTCTTTAAGACCCCTCAAAGCGCTTTACATACTACATGTCGTTCACCCATTCATACAGAGCAGTGTATGTTACTCTAGGAACTAACATGCATACACATTCACACACCGTTGGCCATGCCATCGGGAGCAACTCAGGGTTAAGTATCTTGCCCAAGGATACATCGACATGTTGACTGCATGGGCTGGGATCGAACCCACAACCTTCTGGTTGAAAGACGACCGCACCCCCTCGCAGCCACAGTCGCCAGTATTGCAATAGTAGAGGGCTCTAACGTGCCACAGAAGAAGAAGTAGTGACGTGTATGAATGAGTGAGAGTACATATTATGTTTTATATGTAATTATAAATGTTTGCAATTAGTTTCAACATGTATTTCAATGGTATGGTTGAGTTGATTGTATCATTAGCACATACAGTACTTACGATTAGGTCACACACCCCCTTTAAGGAGAGGTATGTGAGAATGAAAGGAAAACATTGGTTATACTAAGAAGGTCTAATAGTTCAAAGATATATTTTCTTTTAATATGTATTTGCATTGATTGATTCATTAATTGCATGTCCAGAAAAAAAATGCAATTTAAAATCTTCACGAAAGATACATTTCTGTCACTTTTATACAAACACTTTCTGGATCCACTCAACAACTTATTTTTCCTTGTAATTTATTTCAGTAAATTCATAATTCAGGGAAATCTCATATCAAAAATGTGCCAGCAAATTAGTTGCAACCCTAGTGGGTGATTGTGTGGGTGATGTTTGTACATTTTCATACTTTTGAGGCAAAATAAAACAATTACAAATGTCATTAGGGAATCTTAAAAATACATAATACGTCCTTTTTTGTTTCGCTGATATTAAAGAAAGCGGTAGAAGCAATATCGAGACGGATAGATGGTATCAAATACATTTTCCCCCCATATAAAGTAACACATCTCAGGACTTCTTGTATCTTTTGACCTTTTACCAAAGCACCAGATGTTGTTTATCTTTTTTTTTCATCCGTGAGAGATCCAAAGCTTGAAAAAGCTCCAACGGGCAGTCACCCCTTCACCCTTGATGCCAGAAATAACTCTCCGTTCTTCTCTGGTTTAATAAGAACATAATTATGTGCCTGACTGGCTGTAGAGAAAGGCCATGCTCGTACTCCTTCAGTGTATTGACTTTAGCTAAATGGAATAGGAAGTTGTGACATTGGTTGTTTTAAAAGTATTACAGCAGAAAGACAAGTGTTGTGTCTTAATTTGGGTACTTCTGTAGGCTACTTATATTTTCAGTTTTCGTTACATAAGTCTATCCTAAAGCCAATTATGATAACAAATATATTTGACTATGAGTACCTGGATGATGAATTCAGTCAAAAGAGTAAACGCTGAACAATAGCCATCTTTGCTACGTAGCGGAAGTGGCGCTACCATTAGCTCTTGAGGCTGCTCCGGTGAACACAGCACTAAACAAATAAAAGTGAAACATTTGTTTATTTTTCCATTATTTAATAAATAATATATAAATGTCAAAAAATTAGCCACCGTTATTTTATTTGGGGTAAATTGAGCAGTCTGCAAGGATTTGCTACCACTGAAACATTGACGTTGGTAGCTAGCAAGCTAACAACTAACAGCTTGCTAGCTATCAATTTAAATTGACACCTCTGGTGAAGGAACACCAGATTTGGGCAATTTAAGATAACACTACTTGGTTTAAATTCACACACTGTGCAAGTGTTCAAAGTACAACATATAAGTGTACTGACGGAAGTATTAATACACAGTATAAAATAAGAAGAGAGAGATTATGCTAAAGCTAAATAAATAATCCCCCTCCATCTTTCAGGCTCGTTTTCACTCACTCATGTGTTGTTATTCAGAGATGAGCTGCCAGACGTATAAAGAGAGAGTTAAATGGATGTTAATCTCAATCAAGTAAAACACATTAGTGCTCAGGCTGTTAAATAACATTTCCCCAGTAAACCATTAGCGATTAGCTTATAGCATTACAGTCAAACAGGCCAGAAGGCAGACACGGAGCTCCGCTGGGACACGGCAGTCAGGAAATAGAGGGGGAGAGCAGTGTGGGATTAACAACAACACACACACACACACACACACACACACACACACACACACACACACACACACACACACACACACACACACACACACACACACACACACACACACACACACACACACACAGGAGGGTGTGATGTCTCTCTGACAGGCTGGTTTACAGCGTGACTGCTTGAGGACATCGTCTCCCTCTCTTGTTGTTGTGTTTGCAGAGCTTCTGATATCTCTCGTTGTTCAGTAACACCGCAGTGGACACTGAATATCTGTAATATTTGTCAGACTTTTGATGGGAATCAATGCATTATCCTGGATTACCTAAATCCTTCTCACAAGTCAGTTGACAGGGCTCTTTGATGCAGAAGTAAACAGAAGTGCACAGGAAGGATGCATAGTTCTTTCTGGACTCACTAAGTGGACTTTTACTTACATTTTCTTTAGCTTCTGACACAGTGCAAAACATCTTTCAACTTAGGGCTTGAATTCATATATACTTTGCACCGCCTTAAGGTCATTTGCACACCTGTATGATGGGGAGCAAATTATATTTACGGACACTTATTCATCCACACTTGGATTAGGACTATTGTTTAGGTTTTTTTTGTTTTGTTGCTGTTCTGATTTTATGTAAAGCGTCTTTGAGTATTAGGAAAAGTGCTACACAAATCCCATGTATTATATTTATTATTATCTTAATTTGAAGTTATGTCTGACAAAGAGTGACATTTTAGTTCTTCTAAAACTTCACTTTAGTGTCGCCTTATTTGGTAAACAATATTGCTTGTTGATAAAGTCTCACTTAAAGTTTAAAGATGTCCAGTTTCTTCCCTTCTTAATCATACAAAAAAAGGTTGTTGAAGAACATGTGAAGTCAAAGTTTCCATTAATGTAGGAACATTGACCAATCTCAACATGAAATGCCCCCCAAAAAGGGGCAACAACTATTCATCCAGTGAAAAAATCACCACCAAAATCATCTAGTTTAATCTTCTGGGGTCCAATAATATCTGCACAAATTTAAATTGCAATCCATCCAACTAGTTGAGTTATTTCATCCTGAATAAAGTGTTCACAGACCGACCGACTGTTTTCAGCTGTTTTGTAAATCATGTTATTTCTTTATAAACCATCAGGAGCGGAGAAAAAGCCTGGCCAGTTCCAACTAAATTAAAACTGCACAGATGTGCCTTCGCTCCATTATTGAAAGTCATGGAAAAGTCATGGCATTTAATTCCAAGGCCACATTGGGAGCCTGTTTATGTTTGATGGGAGTTATTTTAGTCTCTTCTCAGAGTGCCATGTGGGTTTCTTATCCTTCTCTGCCTCCTTCTCCTCTCCATCTGCACCCTGAAAGTCATTGTGTTTGCTTTTGTCTTTTCCAATCCATGTTTCCCTTCCCGTCTTTCACTCACACTTGTTTGATGTTTTTCTGTTGTTTTTCTTGGAGTATTGTGTTTAATTTTACGTTTCATTTGCTGTAATTCTCCGTCCCGCTGTGCAGAGAATTGAACAATGATTTGTTAACAGCGTACTCCTGGAAAGCGGTCAAGAGTAATCACAATTGTGGGTGTGTGTGTGTGTGTGTGTGTGTGTGTGTGGTCTAGCATTACTATACTTGTGGGGACCTAAATCTGTTTACATAGTCACGTGTGGGGACTGGCTTCCCTTATGGGGACAAATTGGAGGTCCCAATGAGGGGAGTCATTAATTTTAGGGTGAAGACTTGGTTAGGTTTAGGGTTAGGCATGTGTTGGTTATGGTTAAGGTTAGGATTAGTCTCCAGGAAATGCATGTAAGTCAATGTAGTGTGTGTGTGTGTGTGTGTGTGTGTGTGTGTGTGTGTGTGTGTGTGTGTGTGTGTGTGTGTGTGTGTGTGTGTGTGTGTGTGTGTGTGTGTGTGTGTGTGTGTGTGTGTGTGTGTGTGTGTGTGTGTGTGTGTGTGTGTGTGTGTGTGTGTGTGTGTGTGTGTGTGTGTGTGTGTGTGTGTGTGTGTGTTAGCATTACTATACTTCCGTGGCGAACCGTGTCTATCACAACTGGACCTTCTGTAGACACACACCCCCCCCCCCCCCCCCCCCCCCCCCCCCCATCCGCGGCATGATAATGTCCGTCTTGTCACTGAATTGTCGTCTTGAAAATGGTACTCACAACAATTCCGCAACAAACTTCATCTTCCACCTGCTGCTCTTGTAATTTCAACGTTAAAAACAATAAAACGGCATGAATTGCTTCGTCGCATTCATCTAGATCCTCTGTCTCGAGCCAGTTAACTAGCGGGCCTTCTAGAATACCCTGGAACCGAGAGGAACTCTGAAAGAATACGCCCATTGGCTACAAATCAATATCTGATTGGTTGATCAAACTGTCAGTCCAAACGTACGCTCTCATTCAGTGCAACGGCCAGGGCATTCGATCAAGGATGTAGAATACATTGTTGAAGGAGATTCTACCCAGAGACCCAGAACAAGATCTGATTGGTTGCTTTCCTTTCTAACACAAAACCACTGAAATGCGTAGCGCATGGTCCGAGAAGGACAAACAAATCAACGTAACACTGTAATATTACAGATCAACAACACAGATACCATTCTCATTATTTATTGTATATACATTTTATTTATATAATTAAATCGAATTTTTGTTTGTTTTATCTGAGTGTTCCAGAGTATTCTCTGAATACCTTGAAGGCCCTGACGGTTCGCCACTGCTATACTTGTGGGGACCTAAATCTGTTTACATAGTCACGTGTGGGGACTCGCCTCCCTTATGGGGACAAAATGGAGGTCCCCATGAGGGGAATCATTCATTTTAGGGTGAAGACTTGATTAGGGTAAGGGTTAGGCATGTGTTGGTTATGGTTAAGGTTAGGATAAGTCTCCAGGAAATGCATGTAAGTCAATGTAATGTCCCCTGAAGTGATGTATACATGGTATGTGTGTGTGTGTGTGTGTGGTAATTAGAGCCACTGTGAGCTCTTTGTCTGCGGGTGTCACTCTGCTCCTGGTGCCACATCTCTCCGGGAACACACAGCTGCCGGTCAGGAGTGAGTGTGACCGCTAAGAGAGACAAAGCACATGCAGATCTGGAACATCTCACAATATCACACGATTCATTACAAAGACAGGACAAAGTGCAGGGTTAAAGAAACAAATCGACACTTCTCACAACACCAGAGGCTCTACAAAGACAGCTTTCATGGCGGTGGCTTTGTCGGCTGTGCATCAGCTGCAAGGTTTCCCCGCTCCCTCCTTTCCAATGTCAGTTAGCATGTCATTTAATATGCTAACATTGTTGTGTTTTTGTCGTGTTTTTACTAATTTTCTATTGCCGTAGATTCTCCATCCTGGCAGATTCATCGATCTAGCTCTTGTGCATCCAATTCTGTTTATACCTCATTGTATGTTTGCCTTTTTGAAGAGTGTACGACCTGGGATATTATCACCATTGAAATGTGCTAGATCTGAAAGAATAGCAGCTTTAAAATAATGAAATAATCCCCTGTCCGAAATCTCCAAACAGGCACAAGTGCAGAGCAGCTGGTGCCCGACTGATGGACATGACATTATGTAATTTGTGTGTGAAACATTTGTACAGAGAGATTAACTGATTACACACATCACCTGGCTCCCTTGTTAAAAACCAATCAGACTGCTGAGAGGAATCTTATCATCATCTCATTATCTTATTTATTTATCCTGGCTGGGACTCGCACGAGGGTGGAAACATAACTGTGTCCTTCGTACGACCTGCACACAGATTTTGAAATGCCTGTAATTTAATGTAAATTATAATTGATTCTGATCCCAGACTCTAACAGCTGTTTCAATGTGTGATCTTTAGAGCATCAAGTCCTCCTTTTTTAAGCTTATGAGGTAATTTCACTAATTTATTTATGCTTTCTTCTCTGTTCAGGTCAACTGAAATGAACACAATTCCCTTTTTTCAGTCAAAAAGTCAGTCATTTCAAATATGTGGATATTTGTTCTCTTATTATTTAAAGTGGACCTATCATGCTATATTTTAAACGTATATTGTAGGGCCATACCTATATAAAACATGTCTGTGAAGTTTTCAAAATACCAAACAGATCATGCATTTTAGCCATGCCTCATTTCGCTCTTTTCCAGCCCTGTTTTTGCAGGGGCTGATTCTGCTTTTGTGGCAGACTACAGCGCCACCTACAGGCCTGGCATATGTACCACAGCGTCTCCAGCGCTTTCGGGCGGTCTCTCATTCCCCTGATAGGTGGAGAGTTGCCCATATAGGCGGAGCACCACTTTTCTGACGTCAGCAAATTCAAAAAATAATCAGCTCCGTTGCAGCCCCGTTTTTAGAGATTTGGGTACGGAGGAAAAGAAGGTTGTGTTTTCTGACTCTTGGTGAGTTCCCTCACACACCGGGGACACATATTCATGTATAAAAGACGTACACAAGTGCATTTTGCATGATAGGTCCCCTTTAAAGTAAGGTAAATTATCT